>NW_010140100.1:0-16885 GCF_000699245.1 Pterocles gutturalis | reverse complement strand
GGTCATAGAAGGAGATCAGGTTGGTCAGGTTTTAAGGCATTATGTTATAGGTATTACTATTAGTGGAGGTTCATGCAAGAAATCTCTTTTAGAAATATATTTGCTGGGCATAAAATCAGCTTAGAGCATGAGTAATTTAGAAGATAATTTTGCAGGGCTGAGCAGCATCTGTTTAGCTCAGATTTTTTTGTACAGAGCTTGGTACCATTTTACCAGCTTGAAGCCGCAGACTGCCTGCATCTAACCAGGCACAATATTTAGTTCCACCCTCTCTAGGATAAGTATCCAAAGACCTACAGAAGGTTTGTCTGCCTTTAGCACGAGACCTAAAATATCAATGGTCCTGCAGGCAGCCCCTGCAGAACAGGAAAAAAGGGATAGAGACTTTGGTTCAGGCATGTGGGCACCCAACTTCCAGTAGCACGTCCATCTGATGGCACCAAAACTCCTTTACAAACTGACTGTGTCCATCCCACACACGTAAAGCAGAATCACACCTAGACATGCTCCAAAGCACAACAGGTAAATAAAAGAAGGAAGCGTGCTGCTGAAATGTACCTGCAAGCTAGCTTTGGTGTTTCAATGCAAAATACTCAGGAATGATGCAATCTTTTTACAGGAACCCATGAAGGATGGTAGATATACAATCACATGCTTCAATTTCCTCAAGAATTATACCTTCCTCTGGAAAGAAGTTTGAGAAACATATTGAAAAGCTAACATAGGAGACCTAAGAATAATTAATATCTATACTTTTGGTATACTAGGGGCAGATTTGTGTGTGAGTAGCAACTTTATGCAGGAAAGTACTTGATGCTTTTGGTCTATTGCAGGATTTTTAACATAGGAAAGCATGGAGTCACATAATTATGTAGGATAGATTGTTCTTCCCTACTTTATAGATGCAACAGTGTCCTTTTTTCACCCATACTTTTAATTTTCCCCTTTCTGAAGTAATTTCCTTATAACTGCTCAAGTTAGTTAGATTAGCTCCATTCACATATACTGAATCCAGCACATGCAGAATCAAAAACATTTCTGTTACTTGTTGCCCAGTGTTGAGCATTAGAAAGCCATACTACAGAGATGTAAATACGCAGGAAAATTTAGAGTTCAGAAATATTCTTTTTAGAGTTTGGAGATGTGAGAGAATACATAATTTTCAGCATTCATTAGACAAAATTACCAGGATATATGATATTGCACTTGAATAGTACCCTAACATAGTAATTGTATCTTTTGTATGTCTGGGTAAAAAACACACTTCTGGTACCAGCAGTGCTGAATTATTTTCTTACTGCAGTTAGCACCAGTTGCCATTCTGAAGTTGTGACAAAGTTCAGGCTGTCTAAAGAAGAGATGGAAAGATATCTACCATTTGTCACTCCAAGACAGTACCATTCACAACCTCAAGACATTCAGTGAAGCTAGGTAAAATATCTTTTCTCAAATTTCAAAGATATGTGTTATATACGCAAAGACAGCCACTATCTATATCCTCCAGATACTGCCATTCTCTGAAGCTAAGTAGATTTGTTTTGCATTTTAAAAGTATGCAAGCATATAAAGAGCAAAAGGATATTTTTGTAGCAAACATTTCTCTGAAGTGCTTTGCTAATCATTTTAAAAACATACTCATTGCTGGCTTTTTTTTTTTCCTTAAAAAAATTAATCCCATTCAAACACTGTATTACACATTTAGGTGCAGCTAATCCTTCACCATACTAATTTGTCTCTATATCAGATTAAAGTTTCTTACCCGTTGGCTCTGTCTTTCAGGTTGCATCAAGTTGTAATGCAAGACATGTTTATTGTCTGTGTTTGTAGAACTGCTGAAAGAATAATGTATTGTACATTCCTGATGTAGCTGCTTCATAAGGTCACCTCCCTCACTTGAGTTCAATGGCTTGACTAATGCACATGAAGTTCAGAACGTGAGCCAGGTCCTGAGCCAGCAAACCTGCCAAAGTGTTTACAGGACAGGGACCTTTGAAAGCAATTAAACCACAAGTGTCAGGTCTGCTTGCATAACAATCCATTAAAAAACCAAACAAACAAAAAAGTTGTTTCTTCCATTTTACTTGGTTTCCCAGTACTGTCATTGCAAATAAAAACAAAACAGTAAGACTGTTTTCTTTATCATCTGTCACCTAAAATGGGAAACAGACAATTATATTTCGTATTGAGAAACAAAGGACCATTCAACACAAGCACCCCAAACTCACTCTTCGGAAGTACAGGTTAAATCACAAACCTGGTATTCTCCTATTTTGTTATGTTTACCCTTCTTAGATAATCCCCATCCATACATCAGTCTACACAGAGCACTTTCTGACTGCACTCCTCACAAGTGTACTCCAGTATCCTACTCCTGAACATAAATTATTAGCTCATTGGAGTAAATGCTTCTTCAAGCTAAGCTGTGATGGGGTTACATCTGTGCAAGGGCCATCCATAGTGACACCCAGATGTGACCAAAAGCCCTTGTAAGAGGAATTCAACAAACAAGACCTCAGTGCTGCAATATCTGTGTTTAATATTCTGCATGTGAGTCATCTAACTACCCTGAAGGAGATTCTTGCATGCATAAGTATTTGCAAAATGGAAAATGACAATTTTTGATGCACAAGAAGGACAAGAATTTAGTTTATGTCTCAAACTCTTGTAGCTGTTTGGGAGTTTTTCCACTGATTCACACAATGTTATTCCTAATCTTTAGTTTGATGACTTAAACTATATAAACAAGACAATAGGGCTCATTTGGGTCCATTCTCTCTGACAAAAACAAAAAAGAAAAAAAGAGAGAGAGAAAGAAGGAAATTGGGACCAATCAGTAGATCAGCAGGTACACAGGGTTAAGAAATTTCAGAGCTGACCTTTTACATGTTTATATACATACGTGTGAAGTGTATTTGTATACACATTCATATACGTACATATTAACTGGGTATCTGCTAGGTTCCAAAATAGTAGAAGGTCTCTCTCATGCAAAGGAGAGAACAATACATACAGAGAGACTTATTCCACTTAGTAGCAGCATTGAAGAAATTGCTAACTTTTTATGACATGCATCTATGATTCTCCTGCTATGTTCCGAGTGAAGAAAATTAACTTTCTAATATTTTTTCTTTACAGTATGAAAATACATTTCTTGAAAAGTCATATTCTTATTACAACTTCAAACTTCTCAAAACACAGTGCAGTCAAAATCAATATTTTTTCACAGTTTGTCAGGTTTTTTAAACTAAATGTTTATAAATCTCCTTCACTAAATATGAAAACAATTTTTAAAACTTGATTAAGGTCACCTGAAAAGACTGTCTTTTATTAACAATTTCAGCTGCAAGTGTCCTATAACAGATCCTAGCAAGGCAGAATTTATAAATAAGCTTCAACTTACAAGCAAGCTTGTAGTTTTTAAGAATGACTTTAAAAAATATACAATATTTTCCCTACCAAACGAAACAGCTTTCCAGTTTCAATGAAGACATTAAAACAGATCTGTCCAGGCTGCTTAGCAAGGGGCACTCCAATACCAGCAGGTTCAGGAGAGTTATACGTCTCATATCTCCATCCCCAGGGCAAAGACCCCTTCAGCATCCTCCCGCATGTCAACACCCTGCTGCTGTTGCAGACTCTGAGCCTCCTCTGGAGCTCATTCTTGCTCTGACAGCAGCCTCAGGGCCCCGCTGAGCTCCCTGTCTCCAGTTCACATTTCCACCACCTTGCAGCATCCCATCTCCTGGTGAGCCCTGTTCACAGCCATCACATACTGTGCATCCTCTTCGACCAAGAAACAATCCCCTCGTACTCTCTGCCTTGTTGCATCATTGCTTTTCCCTCCCTCTGCACAGCTTCTCCGTGCATGGGCATGATCAGCCCCCTCTGTGAACTGGTTAATGGCCCCCCAGGACATGATGCAAGGCATGCTGCTGAATTGTCTCTTCCCAGGTGATGCTCACAGGTGTTAAGTGATGTGACGGTTATTCCACCACCACCACCACGCTGTGCTGTGGGCAATGGCTGTGCCTTCCACACTGCTTTTATTAGCAACATGACCCCTTCCAGCAATTCCTTCAATTTAGCAACACCGAATCTCATTTTAAAAATTTTTGTTCTTCCTCCCGGATTCTGTGTCAAAAACATCCCTCTTTTTCTTTCTGACTTTGCAAAATGCATTTTCAAGATGGAACTGCAAATGCTCATGGAAATAATCCCTTCCAGCACCCATGCCACTTTGTGCAACTTCACTTGTATGCTTGCCCTGAAAATGCAAGGGAAGTGATTGTAACCCCCTAAAAATAAAGTCTCGACTCTTAGTGACATGACTGATCTTTTTTTTTTTTTTTTTTTTAGTATTTCTGCAGTAATATTAACAGGAAAGTAATATGAAGCATAGAGCATAGATAATCCCTCTAAGTTAAAAAACAAGTATTCATGGTTGAAAATCTGGCTTCTAGAAGTTCTGTGTGCTTCCACATATTTCAGCATCAAGAACGAGTGCTTATCATTTCCAAAAAATACGGATGACAGTGGACAAGAAGCTTGAAGTAAGATTTTCAATGTAATTTGTCAGTGGGGGAAAAAAAAAAAAAAAAAAGGCTGTGCTATCTTTGGCTTCCCACAGAATGCCAGCAAATCAGAAGCTTGAGAAGTACTATATTTTTCCTGTGTAGGATGGAAAATACGAAAAATCTCATCAATTTTGTGTTCTCTACCGCAAAACTTCAGCAGCAAAATATTGTCAAGTTGCAAATAACATTAAAATAAAGGACTGCATGGGAAAAGTTTATAATATACTCAGTAGCTCCTGTAAAAGCACAGATTGTACTGAGAAAAACAGAATAAAATTTTAAAAGTTGTAACCCCTAGGCTAGGAAAAGAGCTGTTCAGTGATACAGGATGTGAACTTATCTGTAGTCAAACAGAGCACTCATATTTCATAAACTAAGTAAAGCTGGTCCATGTCAGTGACTGAGATAAGAGATAGGTGATACCAGAAGTTGTTTTTTATGCATCAGCAGCTGGCATGCTTCTGCATAAGTGAGCATTAAAGTAAACATTCAAGTGAGCAGCCAGTTGCACTACTTTACCAGAAATATGTTTTGGCTGAGAACAAAAACCAGGTCCTATCAATCTGTTGGTTAGAAAAAACATAATAATTAATTGTATGAAAGTCACCACCCAGTAACAATATACATAGTACTATGAGTTTTTCCTGTTCATCCTGTATTTACATGAATGATAAGCTTAAAATTCATATTTTGATTTCATGAAAATACATTTTTAAGTCATATATTTTCCCATCACAGTGTCCATCACAAATGTTGACTTAAATTTTGCAATTGCTCACAGGATCCCACAGCTGACCCTGTCATATAGAATCAGACCCTGAATAAGGATCAGTCCCTATTCTGATCTGCTTACAAGGCTCAGAGGTCTTTGGGGAGAGTGAAAAACAACATTCAACCAGACAAAGTAAAAAACTGTCCCTTTCTGCAGTGTGACACAATAATCTGGAGAAGAATAACTCTTCAGTGATAGACAATGGACTCCTGTGCAAATCGTCTGAATGATGGATAGACCTGTGCCCATAAGAAGGTTGTAGGATCTAGTAGGTGAAGAAACACAACCAATAATGTATGTGAAGAAAATAAAAAGATGTGGTTGTTATCTGGCAACATAACTGGCAATGGAGAGTGTGTGTTGCACAGGATTTTCTTTCTTTGTGGCTATGTTTCTCATTTTTCAAATAAATAATGTCTATCTGTTTTAAAATAAGTTTGAGCATAAATGGAGGAAGACAATCTCACCTTCTCAATTAAGAGTTCATAGAAAGTCATTAAAGTAGCTAGGAACTACAGCAAGAAAGGTTTCTCTATTCCATATGCAAGCATGTCATCACAACTAAAACTAAGTTTACATAGGAAAGGTTTGATATAAATTTTCTGTAGGCTCAGAGAAAAGAGAAAGATAGGTAACAAAGGTGCTAAGGTGCACTATTTTACCAAATTAACTTTCATTATTTTGTTGGAGGATGATTTATGAGTGAGTGGATTTGGCAAAAATGTCAAAGCATAAGTTCTTAAATGTAATTCAATATTAAAACAAGAAAATTTTTTTTCATTAACCAAATAAATTACAAAATCATATATTTTGTTAACACTTATTTCATAGTCTAAGAACACAGGAGAATTCTGGCATACACAACCGTAAACAAATTGGTTTCTCTTCTAGTAACGGAGGACTCTTTTGCCAAACTGTTAAGTGATGATAATTTAAAAGTGGTGCTCCCAGGTTGGGGGAGCCATAAGAGTGTACAGGTCTTTGTCCAGAGATAATACAACACAGGCCTGAGGCAAACAGCAGAAAAAAAAAACTTAGATATCAGTGAAACAAATAAATGTCTTCTTGTAAAATTGAGAGATACTTGTGTCAGGTCAAATAAAAAATAAAACCAAGACAGTTCCCAGAGGAGTTGCAGAAGGTAATAAAAGATAGCAAGAGAACTAGGCTAAAACCACATGTTCTTCCCAAATTTTTTCCATGCAAGATCAGAAAGAACATGGGAAATAGTTGGGGTTTTTTCAGAGAAATCAAACGAAAATGTCTCTTGACTGAACTTCCCCTCTTGTCATTCATCCAACCCAGGCTCCCTGGGCGCACCACCAACACTTCTTTTCCCTTACTTTTCTCAAATAACCTTTCACAGCAAAGCAGGCTCACCTTCAGATTCAATATGCACATCAGCCTGTAAACTCTGAGGATACTTTAGACAGAGAGCAATAGATATACACTTATCTTCCAAACAGTTTTGACAGAGCTTATGAAAAGGCACCCATAACACTTGAGCGAATAACTGTTAATTTGCAAATACAGTTCAAAACCTAGCCTAGATTGATTGCAAATTCTTCTGTAGTTCATGTCAAACAGGTTAGTCATCACTAGGCTTCAGCATCCTAAATCATTCTTTGAGCCTATTTTTTCAATGGAGCAGTATTTCCATGTACAGGGCCATTATTGCTGCTTCCTCCACTCAAAATGAATTTTGAGCTCCACTCAAAAAACTAAGTTTTCTTCTAATTAGCTTCTTTTTATTAATTTACTTGAAGCCCAAGCTAGATTTGACGGTGAAGTACAAAACCTATTGAGAATTTCAGATTTTTTTGCCCTATTGGAATTTCAAGATAGAATACTATTACTGTTTTTCTAATAAGAAGGCATAATTTCTTCCTTAAGTTAGGCATTGCACTTCCAAACCAAACACCTTCCTTTCCAGGAGAAGTTTAGTTTTACTACAATCTCAATACAAGTTTGAGAACAGGATAAAATGAGAGGAGAGCTGCAAACCTCATGGCAAAAATTAAATATTTAGCAGAAGCAAGTTTACCTTAGGGTTGATTATTTCAATGTTTATAACTTGCAAAATAAATATACTTCCAAACATTGAAAAAGATCACTCGTGTTGCTTCAATTTTAACACCAAAAACTGGAGTTTAGCCAGAGCTCCTGCTGAGAACGTGGGTGTTTCATAACTCAGTTCACTGCAGATGCTCTATGCAAATAGAAAGGATGGAACAAATGACACAGACGAGGAGGGGAGCAGACAGCCAGGGCACCAAGGGGAACATCATTAGTAGACAAGAGAGGGCAGAGGCAGGTCAAATGTCTAGGTCAACTAAGGCAGGACAATGTTACGGAGAGGTTTGAATACAGAGGTAAAAGGATTGAATTTAACTGGGAGGTGCTGAATTAGAGAGATGTGCAACACTTTGCAAGACATGCCAAGCAACTTGCAGAATTGTATTTGAAGACTGAATTTTCACTGCTGGTAAGACATTGTGCATTACTAATGACTGCAGAATTAGGTTCCAGGTGTTTGGGAATGTGTCTGGAAAGAAGATACTGTATGATTGTCAGATTATTATCACTAAATAGAAGTATCTGAATGAAATTAATAAAAGGGAAATGTAATCTGAACAAAAGGAAAATGTTCCTAATGGTGAATTCTATTACACTGTTGAAAAGTTTCTCAGGGGAAACAGTGGACTCCTGTCATTTGCAAGACAAAACACTGAAGAATATATCAGTATATACAATCATACGGTGGCACAGAAAAGCACTAGATCACGTATTAGGTCTTCACCATCTTTGTTTTCTGTGGAACTGAATATAGAAACAGAGCAATAGAGCAGCAATAAGAAACCACAAATATTATTTTAGCAAAAAACCTTACTCCATTGATGTCAGTGATTCCTGTGAAAACGTAGGCAGGTCTTTGTTACCTCAGCAGAAGTGGAAGTACCATAAACACTAATATTGGTACTCTGGCAAACAGATATTCCCACAGGTGTCCTAGTCCTGAACAAACTACACATCTCTTCTGAAAAGTACTAGCCTTGTGAAATAAGAAGCAATAGGTCATAATACAGGTAACATAACAAGATAGAAAGATAATACCACGTGCCACGTAACACAAGTATTGAATACAACGCATTTGCATGAAAGTACAATCAAGTGTCTGAGAGTAATCCACTGCATTAACTTTCTCTGTGCAAAACATTGTTTTACATTGATAGTGACCCTGAAGAAAAAGTCCTAATAAAAGCCCTATCTGTTAATTATTGAATACAGTTTTTATCTTGAGTAGTTTCTATGTAATTTTCTAAATTTTTTGAAAGTTTCTCACACAATACCATGAAAAAATATTTTTTAAATATTTCTGTGTTAATTAATATCAGTTTAAATAGTCACTCACATGATACAACATGAAGAAACAGAGAAGTCTTGGTGCAAAGCCCACTAACTATAATAATGTTATTCCTGGATCTGCAGGTTTGGAACCAAAAGCCTCAAACAAAAGAGTAAAAAGGGTAAAAAGCAGCACTGCTAAGCCACGATTCATCACTGCCACTGTCCTAATCTATGAAAGGAAAGCTGAACTCTTCCTTCCATCTTCCAAAAATATAAACCTACAGTATCACAGGGAGTGAAAAAGTGGCTACACAGAACTCTTATCACCCCCTTCTTCAGCGTCAGGTTTTTATTTTGATAACACTCCTCCTTAGAATAGTGTAGTTGAAGTAAAACTCATTTGGTCCCACACATGCTCTCGAAACGACAAGGGTAGGAGCAGGAAAGGGTTATGATCAATAGTCAGGACTGAAAATGTCACACAAACAGTCCCAGGGCCTGATTGCTGTTACAGCTGGAAACCGTCACAATGGCATGTGCCATTCATCTCGCCTCAGTCTTTTGTAGGGATGCTTACACATGTGTTTCCGAAAGTACCGCAAAGAAAATTTCAGGGATCTTTCCTGTGAGGGAGTGCAGCTGCCTTCACTATGAGGCACAGCACTGTGCAGCACATCTGAAAACTGCAGTGATAATCTGTATTTAATGGGAATAGTTCAGCTCTCTTCCATATTCATTGAATTTAATTTCCAACACCTTCTTTTAATTAGAAGTTTGCAGATAGCACTGCACTGCCCTCCTGTTTTGCTGTATTTAATTTGGCAAGCATTATTTTTTCCCCTCACTGATGTTAGTTGTATATTCTGCATAGTGGTATAGGAGTAGGGGAGAAAATCACTTAAAACAGAGGTGGAGGCCAAATGTTTTTTTAAATACGGATTCTCTTATTGCTGTTATCTTCATTGAAGGTGTTATTCATTGTCCAAATACACTACTGCAATAATGGCTTCTGTGGGGCAAAATTATTACAGAAACATGCTGTAAAACCAGTTTTGGCTTCTGAATTCTTTTATCCCTAGAATCTTATATTTTTTATTTCAAAATACATGTCTACATGTTAAAACTGTATTTTTGTTTTTAAGAAGAAATGTCTAATCCCTACGCATATAGCAAAACTAAAGGCCAGTAACTGAGCCAGATCAGTTGAAAGATCTAGTATAGTCTAGTACAACACCTGTGATTGTTCCCCTCCATCTCTCACCATGTAAGAGATAATGCTTCAGAAGAACACCTTGCATTCAAGAAAAATTGTATAGCAACCTAAAAGGTCCTGGGCCTATACTAAATCTGGCTTGGCCTCTGTGGCTAAACACATTTCTGAAACTCTTCTTCCACCCTTTTGACACTGAGCAAACACTGTCAACGTTAAAATCAAAATGAAATTAACTATTTTGATCAAAAAACGATAGTGAGTGTAGGTAACACAGGGTTAGCAGATTTTTTTAATGGTAAAGACATTTTACTTCACTTTTTGCTATTATGTGATGGAAAAAAAACAAAACAAAAAACCCACAAGATGAAAAAGATTCTAACATCCCATTAAAACATCAGTGCAATACTAAGCCCAAGGAGGACTCTGGGACTCTTAAGAAAGGTTTTGGTTCAGATAGTGACTGTGGTTTCTAGTGTGGGCACACTGTATGTATTTTACTGTCTGATGGGTCAGAGGTTTGAGACCCTCCACAGACACTTTTAGAGAGAAGCACTCCTTGTGTTGTCACGGAAAACTTAAAGCTCTTCATTCCTTTTTTTTATTTAGTATCTAATGCAGATAAGTCAGATTAAAAAAAAAAAATAAAGGTGTTTACTTCGTAATGAATGGGAAATATTCACATAGTAACAAAAAATAATATTTCTTGGGTCTTAAAATAAACCCCGTTTGTTCTGAGACATGACTTTGCAATTAAGTCTAATTAAGAGTAAGAAATTACATCCTCAGACTAGCAATGAGACAGCAATAATGTCCTGCCAGTGCACGTATTCATGCACAGGCAGATGTGATTAATAAAGCTTAGGTTTATATACCTTTTTATTGGAACCAAATTTTTAAAGCTTCCAAGGAAGTGTACCAGAATGTTAAGAAAAGTCTTTTATGACATTGCTACCAGTTCATTACATTATTTTGATAACAAAAGAGCTGAAATTATGTAGCCCACCTTTAAAAATCTCCATATCCTGTGGTTTCAGAATGCATATGCACATGTTGAGGTGATCTTGAGATGTTGTATACTATGCAGGATCGTAAATTTGTCTTGCCTTTACTGCTACTATGATGGCTAAGCATACATAAAATGCACCACAATTTTGGTCTTGTGATTCTTGTCACAATTGGAAAAGTCTTTAAATAATTATTCCAGCAATAGACAGGTTTTTCTATTCATGTAAAGAAGGCATGATTTCCACATATTTATGCCAGGCCATTTATTAAAGGTACTAAACCAATTTGGAATTGTTGGCTTGTGTGACAGATAACCAGATAACCTCATGGCACGAGCGGTCTAGGCTCGGAGATACTTCACTAACTTAAGAGAAAAATCATCCGCCAGTACTTGAATGAGAAGAGTAGGAAAAGTTAAAAGGCGTGCGGAAGAAAGAGGTAGAAGAGCTTCACTGAGACTCGAGGAGAGCAAAAAATGTATCTCGGAAGACATCAAGAAACGAGCTGTGTGAAATCAGACAAAAAAAAAACCCAAAACAGTAAAAGAAGATACACGCAAAAGGCTTTCAGGAATCCTCCTCTGTCTCAAAAAAAGAGTGGATTAAACTTTACAGAAAAGGGCTATAGATGCACAGCTTAAATCAGATTTTACAAAAGAAGAGGTTCCACGCCTTTACAGTGCTCCTAGAGATAAAAGGAAAGCTTCATTTTAAAATGTCAGTGGAATATTTGATCTACCAAATAGTCATATTAAAGAAACATGCCTTGAAAGTCGCCCAAAGAAACCTTATTTCAACCACATTTGCTGAGGTTTAAAACACTGTAGCCTTAAAATTATAAAATTATTGATGACCTGTAAAATTCTTAAGTTTAAGATATCTTCAATTTTTACAACTGAAGGACCACATCAGTTTATGTACTTTATATTAATACAATTTCTCCACTTTTTTTTTCATACAAAACCGTTAATCACACTCAGCCCGTGATGAAGTCACCAGTCCAGAGGAAAAATGTGTTTGCTTTACTTCTTGATTATCTGTGCAGTATATAGCTCGTGGCTTAGTGCGTTATTTTGTTTAGACCATCAGTACTATACATTCTTTGAAAAAATGCCAATTGCTACTGGATGATTTAAACAGAAGAGGAAATATCTTCCTGAAACTTACTATTTGCAACTTCACTCTTGCAACCACACACAAGTATTTGGAGCAAGCTTATTTAAAGGAGCAGTTCAAACCCCCATAGCAGAGAAATAAAATACATCAGCATTGCTTTGGAGTTTGCGTGTCAGTAGGTTACCTTAAGACAATCTTTAAACAGCAGCAATGGATTGGAACAATTGACAGTAATATAATCAAGCCAATATATTAATGAAGCCAGAAAAGTAACTGTTGAAATACTGATTTATAGGGAGTATGAATTACATTTCATTTTGAAATAATTAATTTGTATCTATAGGTAAAATTTGTATATCAGAAAAATACAAAAGCATTGCAAACTGTAACTGAAAGTGGTTACAGGAAAAATTAGGTTCTACATTTATTATGTAAATAATACAAAATCAGTCCAAAATATATTTTCATAGCCTACAAATGAAGACTTGGGTGCTTGTTTCAGAAACATGTTAAACTGGCCATATGCATTTCAGTAAGCACCACTCATTATAGTCCCCAGTGGACCCATATTCAACAAATATATTGCATTTTCCTCAATTTCTTTGCTGAAAAATCATTTACGCCAAAATATGGAATTCTAAAAACTGTCCTTGAAAACTATCTCTGAATCTCAGCAACATTTACGTCATCATTCTGTAATCCCAGTCCATTGCCAGTTGGGTTTGCTGCCATTTTTATCTGCCAGAGCATTTTTCTGGGCACTCCCCTTATGCTAGCAATGTAAACCCACCCTAGAAGTGACACTCTCCCCCACAGGAGATTTTTGTTACCTCAGAATAGTTCTATTTGGGATTTTAAATCTCACTTTACATTTTTTTCTGGACTGCTGTATCTATCAAATAATTTTGCCTCCTGTTTTTAAAATGGTTGCTTCCATACTTTCCAAGAGTGTTGGTGGGGATTTTGAGGTGGGATTTTTTTTTCTGTAAAACATTGTGCTCAGTTAAAAAATTTGGCTCCTTTCTGCACTGCGGGGATTTGTGTTTATCTTACTGAAGCAAAGAGAGGACTCCCACATACACCTTCTGGCATGTGCTTTTTATCAACATCTCTTACATCTTTGAAATATCTTCATTTTTTTCATAGTTCAATCACAAGACCATGATGTCTCATGTGCTTGGAAGTCTACTTCAGCCAGCCATGGGCATCTGAACATTTATTATCTTCATTAGCATGTATCAATGCCAAGAAAAAACATATAGCCAGCATGACAAAATTTACCATAGAAAAAATAACATTCTTCCATCTGGGACAAGTGTTGGAGAGGTGACCATTGCCTATCAGAATATGCTTGTGCTGAGAAGCTCTGTACTATGAAACTTATCTCTTTGGGAGCCCAGCAGACATCGACGGTGGATAACAAGAACCAGAGTGGGGCCAGTGCATTCTTTTTACAAAGCTGACATTTCAAAAGTGTCTAGGATCACAATAATCTCAGTGTTAAAGACGTACTCCATTATTCCATCACTAGATGAAAAATATATTTAAAAAAATCCCAGTTAACCCAACTGAAACAAATTAGGCTCAGGAGGGAACAGAACTTGCCTATGCCACTGTGCATATATCTTGTCTCCTGTACTTTACTTTGCATGTTTTTGTTATGGAACCACTCTTGGCTGTGTACACTTTGCTGTGTTTTCTTCTCTGACACAATTCTGTTCACTGGTATATACTTTGTATATATACTTTTTTACCTAGAGCCATGGCTATACTAAGCAGAAAAGACATAATGTTAAATCACCTATCTTAATAATTAATTAGTTAGGGCTTGTGCAACATTGTGGATAGACCATGCTGTAAATGTGATAAGTTGTGGGTTTTTTTGCCATTCCTGTAACTCTAAACAATAATATTTTGTTTTCTTGTGGACGCTGCATGTGCTCCTACAAAGTCAACATGATTCCATTACTTTATTTTGAGAAAATCAGAAGGATGCATCCTCTGTGTTTCAGGCTTTCATACATTATGCCCATGAATGTCACAGCCTCTGCATGCCTAAGGCCACATCCATCAAAGGCAGACCCATTTTTAGCAGAGCATGCTATATACTACAGGAATGAGTCTATACAAGATCTCCCTGAGAAGAAATGAACTGCCATTCCTAAGCTGAAGAAAGAGTTAATATTTTTATTTTCCCCCCTAATACATCCTCAAATTCAAGGAGAGATTAATGAGTTTAGACTTATATGAATTATAAACCAATAACTTATAGGAAATAGGTAAATTAGCTAGGCATACAAAACATGACACAAATGTTGAAATTTGTATCTTTAAAAGAAAAGGTAGGTGTCCAAGCATGTAACCTTTACAAGTATAAATAAATCTTACATGAATATACCCTACAAGCTTTTACTTACACTGCTGTAAATCTAAAGTAACTCCACTGACCTTAATAGCGTTACTCAAGATGTAACCCTTGTACAGATGAGATTAGAATTTGGCCCTTTAACCTCAATGAAACTGTGAGCAACTAACATTTTACCGGATGCAATTCCGGATGGCTGAATCAGGTCTTCTGCATAAAATACCATCACTAGGGAAATGTTTAGACAGTGATTTTTCAGAGGAATGTTTAGATCTATAATTAGGCTTAGTTAAGTCAGTAGCAGTCTTAATTATTTACCAGCGGTGTCCCTGGACAGAATACTGAATTTAGAGTAACTCTGGGGGTATAGTTCTCAGAGTCTGTTTAGTTAAGAAAAATAATGTCAGTTTTCTTCTGATCTACCCTATCACTTTTCCCCCAACAACATTCTTCTAGTCTTTAAAATACATGTTGGAATACAGAACAAGATTAAAAGCAACACTCTGTCTTTGAGGCCTTCGTCAGGCTGAAGAAGAAATAGAAAAATGTTAGTTTTCAGCTTATGGACTGAAGAAGACCCAACAGCCAAAACATCACCTTTAACTCGGCTTCTATTTTTGAGTATCATTTGCTATCAACTCTTCTTTCATTTTCCATCTTTCATACTGCTGCCACAGTACCAGTGCTTCCACTTATCCTATTTTTATAAGGCATCAGGTTCTTTCTTTTAGAGGAATCTCATAGTAATCCTGATCAGGCAACTGCTTTTTTTTTAGCAGAACCCCCTGTTAGTGGGGACTTCTAGTTAAAAATTAATGGCACAATCTGACCCAAAATGAGTGAATAAGTCTTTGAGAAAAGCAAGAAATTAATTTATGTTTATCTTCTAATCTGGGAAATTTATAATTTTAAATTACTGCTATGTTAAAAAAATATAATCACAAAATGTTGTAAGCCAACTGGAAAAATAATTCCCATACCCTAACTTAGGCTAGTACAGTTTGGTCTTAGGTGAGCATGTTTCTGACAATATTTTTCACTTTATTAACTGATCAAACAAATAAGCAGGATTTGGGTTTTTTTGGTTTGGTTTGGTTTGGTTTCGGTGGGGGTTTTTTTTTAAATCTAGGTTCATAAGTTTTTGCCAAGTAAAAATGACCACATTTAATAGTCGCAGCAATTTCAGACTTGCAAGTAAAAAATCCAGGGACACTGCTCTTTGTGCCAAAGTCCAGTGCAGGGAAAACCAAATGTTCTCAATGGAGGGATGCAAACTCACAACCAATGCAGAAATTGAGGTCTGCACTACTCTCTGTACAGAATAATAGATGGGGTTTTAGAAGTGCAGGCTTGAGTTAAATTTCTGTTCATATGGATTACCGGAAGCCATTGCTAAAATCGATGGTGATTATTGTGACTAAAATAACTTTTTGAAATAAACAGAGACATGATCTTGGCTGTTCATTTCTCTAGGCTGAGAATCTGCCAACTTTCTGAGCAGGGGAATCAATAGGATTGCTCAAATTACACATTGTCACAGTAGAAAGAATCTTGCTCTTTATTGCTCAGCCACATTTTATCTACACTAGTCACTGATCTTTATTTTATTTCTATTGCCCAAACTGATAAAAGTGATGTTTGAAGTGGATACATAAGGTGGGGAAATTAAAAACAGTGGAAAAATGGCTCTTAGCTTTTTGCTTAACCTAGACAAGAACAGATCTGCACAAAGAAATTAAGACTGAAGTCACATTCCATAGATTATTTGTAGATTAAAATAATGTTTTCTTGGGTTTAGCCATCATGATATTAAAACTTAGGATAAGCTAGTTACACTAGCTAGCATGCTCAATTATCATTCAAATTTTTGTAATTTTCAACTCCTGTTGGTTTTTTCATACATTTAAATGTATTCCTGACTCTTTTCTCTGTGAGAAATAAAGGTAGCTTCTGTTCTCTAGAACACAAATGCAACTTCAAAATAATCCATTTAAATTCAAAAATTTAACACAAAAAGTCAGTTTCCCATTATTTCTTCTTTTGGCATTTTAAATTCTAATTGCAACATCAGATATGCCCACAGGCAAATCCTGAACCATGTTTCCTCAAAAGTCTTGTAATTATGTTGCTTTTTTTTTTTTTCCTTTATGCACCCTGTTTGTTTTTCAGTGTGCAGGCACTTGCAGCTATGCAACTCCAATGACACATCTAGAACTTGGTTAGACAGGAGACAACATTGCACTATTCATATATGAGAAAAGGAATCTTGCCTCCAACATCCGTGAAGCAATATTACAGCACAGAGAGACATAGTTCTATAACAACAAACTAAAACATATTTTTTTCCCAGAAGAAAATCAAAACATTTCAGGAAACATGGAAGAGTTCAACAGTAATTTTTTTTCCATCAACTTCATTCTCAAGCACTTCTGTTCCTATGTTCTTCTCTTTTGGCCTGATCCAACAAAGACATAGAATCATAGAATCATAGAA
>NW_010140099.1:0-14377 GCF_000699245.1 Pterocles gutturalis | reverse complement strand
CAGGACTAGGGAAGTGATTGTGCCCCAGTGCTTGGCACAGGAGAGGCCGCACTTTGAATCCTGTGTTCAGTTTTGGGTGTGGTGCTGATGAGAAATGGAATGCAAAAATGTTTGAAGTATCTAATGATTGTTAGTCTAACAGAATCTAATTAATAGGCTACTCAACCATTTTTAATAGTGTACTGTGTCTAGTCTTCATGTGTCAACCTTATTTAGCTCCTGGACTGTGTCTGTGATCAAGCCCAGAGACCTTAGTGTATATCGTGTTTGTGTATGCTGTACTGCACTGGATTTTACATTATCTGTCAGTTCCACAGAAACCAGATTTTTAGCTTTACTCTAGCATAAGCGTGATCAGGCATTGGAACAGGCTGCCCAGGGAAGTGGTGGAGTCACCATCTCTGGAGGTGTTCAGGAAACGTGTAGATGTGGTGCTTAGGGACATGGTTTAGTGAGCTAGGTGGTGTTGGGTTGACGGTTGGACTTGATGATCCTTGAGTTCTTTTCCACCCTTAATGGTTCTATGATTCTATGACAAGAGTGAGCTTTGTCACCTCCCCCAGATCCTTGATGAAGATGTTAAACAGGTCCCAGGATAGACTCCTGTGGTACTCCAGTTGATACTGATCTCCAGGTAGAAAATGACCCATTGACTGTTACCCTCTGAGCCCAATCATGCAACCAGGTTTTTTATGTATCTAGTTGCCTGCTCACTCAAATCATATAATTTTAACTTGGATAGAAGAATACTGGGGGAGACAATGCTGCAATCCTTGCTAAAACTGAGGTGAATGACACCCACTGCTCTTCCCTCACCCACAAATCCAGTAATTTCATCATAAAAGGCAATTAGATTTTTTAGGCATGATCTATCCTTGTCAAACCCGTGCTTACTGTTCCTAGTCACCTTATCCTTCTTGTACCCAGAAATGTATTTCAAGAGGACTTGCTCCATGATTTTCCCAAGAACCAAAGTGAGGATGACTGGCCTGCATTTCCCTGAATTGACCTTTCAGCCTTTTTTGAAAATGGGTGACAATACTTACCTTCTTCTAGTTGTCATGGATATGTCCCCTTGATTTCCTGTAAGTTGAAGTCACAGTTTGCAGTTTTCAAGCAAGTAAAAGAAGCGATCTTTCTCTTTCCATCAGTTTACCCACAAGTGTTCACCCAGCTTTTTGTGGATTTAGAGAACTGATGTTGACATGGAACTTTGCCAGAACAACAAGGATTTACTTTTGTTTTGATCAGATAGTCATCTGAGGAGAGGGATATGTATACTCTGTTCTCCCCTTTTTTCACCTTGGTCAAAATAATTTGTAGCTTTTCCTTAAAACAACCCAAGACTGTGCTTTGAAGTGCTCCGTTTTGGTACAGATCTCAGATGGAAAAAAAAAAAAAAGGTTTTGCTTTGATTATGCAAGTGCAATTTCTTTGGCTGAAATGCAGCAGAAAAAATATAATTTGGGCTCAAAGATATGAGAAGCTTACATTAAACAAACAATGTATGTCTGATGTAATACTTCATCAGAGACACTCGGGTCCCAGCTAGATTCTAGGACTTAAGACTTCTAATGGTTACCCAGTGCCATGAATACCTTGTTGTGTCAAAGCTGGGGAGAAAGTAAACACAACTGCAGATTGCACCTTGGCCAACTGCCTTTGTTCCTTCCTTAAGAACAACATTGTATTTCAGATTAAAAATGCTTCTGAGTGAACCTGAATTTTGTCAAATGTATACGATTGGATTGGATAATCTTAAAGGTCTTTTCCAATTTAAATGATTCTATCATTCTGCTGCAGTGCTGAGAGGAAGCTATAGTTCTTATGCAGGTTTCCTGTGTCTGCTTGTCTAATGTTCATTCTATCACAGAATGACTTTCAAATTTACTTACTGATACCAAATTAATACAACAATTTAAAAATCTTAAAGACTTAGTCACTCTTAAGAATTCCATAAAAAATGTGGAAATACAGAGTGTAGACGAGAGAGAGTAGCTATACAAGTGTCCAGGTAAGAAAAGGACTTAACTATATTATTAGACACTAAGGACTCCTTAATAAAAATATTAAAAAACTTTGTAAATTTATAATCTGACCAGAGATTCCAACCACAGTGCATGTCGAAGTACAGAGAAAATCAAGCTTCCTTAGTTATTGCTGCATATGAAACTCTCTGTTTGAAATAAGAAGTTTCATGGGATGAATATTTCTCTAGATAGAAGCCCTGAAAGTCTTTCAGTACTGTTATACACCCTTTGAATTAGTTGTATACAATCTTTCTTGGGAACGATTTGCCCTCAGGAATGCTCCTGAAAGCAGAAATCTCTAATTCTTTACCTTGTTCATGGCACCCTGCAGATTGACAGCGACTATTATCCTCTTGATTAAATCTCCCAACATCTTCTGTTGGTGCAGAGGCAGGCTTGAAGTGAATATTTTAGGAAGTCCAGATGCAGAAATCTGAGTATTTGGCAAACATTTGTAAGTAACAAAGCCCATGAAAATAAAGCTGTTCTCAGAAGAAAAAAAAAAGCAAAACTAATTGAATAAATGCAAGATTACAATAGCACATGTAAAACAGTAGGTATAGGTTTTTCTGCAGTTGATATATTAACCAGTAATTCTGAAAGTTAGGGTCTCTCTAGTGATGGCTCAAAATTCTTGGTGTTACCACTTATTTGTGTACACAGTTGTAAGCTCGGTGAAATACTAAAGACCTGTATGAACTCCATAAGATCTGGTTAGTTTAAGGATTGGAGTATGCAATCTTTTTAGCACCAAAGATGAATGATTAAGATTAGAGGGAAAGTTATAAAATGTGTTTTATTCTCTCTCAAATTAGTTCCTGTCAGTTTTAAAAGCTTCATAGAGTCATTATGTCACTATGTAATCATGAAACTCATCTGAAACATTACAGTTTTCACTTCAGTCAGAAGTCTAAAAAGTTATGTGATTTAGGAATTGTTTTTTAAACTGGCCTAGAAACTCCAGTTTCATTTCCAGAAAGGAAGACTTGTTTATCAGAAAGGATAACAAATTCTTTAAAGTGCAATGAATTTATCAATGAAAGTCTCTGGGGAGGTTGTGAGATGCTTATGACCAGAGGTTTTGAAGACTAGACTAGAATCTGACTGCAACAAAGTGGTGTGCTTTGCTGCTGTGCAAACTGCTTGTGCTGGAAGAGACACTGGTTGATGTCTTGAGGTCCTCTTTTAAGACTATGCATTTCACACTCCTCACCTGTGCCATATATGTTTCAGTGCCATACATATTATGTAATGATAAAATACAACAAAGTTTATCCTGTAAAGCACCAGTGTAGCATGTTCTCTGAATCAGTGACAGAGTCTGATTAGTATTAAGCTCCTGCTCCTGCTGTTCCAGAGTTTTGGGATGGGGTGGCTAACTGGATGCTCCCCAGCCTCTTGCCTCTGTGGATTGACATGGCAACACAGAAATGGAAGGAAACAAGGAAGGCTTTGTCTTAACTCAATCTTATCTGCTGCTCCAGAGCAGAATTTTCCATTCTTAGGTAAAGCTGATCAGAAGAAGGCTCCAGACTGAGAAATCCCCCTGAAAATACTGTGGTGAAAGTATTCTGGATCATTCTGAGATGACGCTTACTAAATTAGGAGATCTGTGAGAATCAATGATTAACATGGTGTGTTACTATTGTGAACATGGTGTGTTACTGTGTGAACTATTTCTGTTCTGCCTTTGTGTCTGATTTTCTACTGGGGGAAAGGGAGATGTTGATAGGAGTAAGTGAAGAAAAAAGCCTGTAAGACAGCAAAAACCTTCTTTAGTTACTGGTGAAACACCTACCAACTGCTACTCTTCTGTCTGCACCAACAGTGCTAATGCTACCAGCACAGATGTCTTCTGGGAGGTTATAATAGTGTTTCTTGGCTATTCGATGCTTTCAAAACAGGAAGGGTTGTCAACAGAAAAAGCTTGAAGGATGAATCGTACAATGAAAAGAGTTAAGTTAGTTTCCTCTTTGTCATTTCTGTCTTGCTATTCATTTGTTGGTTCTGTTATAGATCACTCTAGTTTTAACGGAGAATTCTCTTGTATGATAATTGATAATGTAAAGCCCTTTAGGGCTAAGCCTTGCCTACAGGTCTCCCTGTTAAAGTACAGTCAGAGATAATAGAAGGTTCTTAGAATTGAGAGAGGATGGAAGATAAATAGTGTAATTGCTAGGCCTTCTAAATTTCTGGGACTTTAGAGTAATCTAGGTCCATATTCTGCTACTACCTTTGTGCTTGCTGAGGTCATTTACATTATTCTGGAAACCCATTAGCTTTGAGAACAGAACAAGGCTTGAAGTGCAACAATAAAGAAGTCTATTTGTGGAAAACTTACCTAATGCATGGCCCCATAGGCTGAGAAATTTTACAAGAAACACTAGCTGTATTTCGTAGATAGTATTAAAGGATCTTAAGTATTTCCAGTGTTCTGATAAAGATGACCAACTGGTAGCTTTCATAGTTCCAAAGTGCAGGTTAAACCCGAAGATTTTCCACAACATCTTTCTTACAGTTTTTTGAAGACCAGTCTGAACTATGTGCTGCAGCTATTCCTTTTGATCCCAAAACATCAGGAATGCATCCACAAGTAATCATGAATGTTCTCAAAATGCTTACCTTGTATTAAATGAGCTCTTAATTATAAAGTCTCTGGGGTTACCAAAACCTATCAAATCCTTGAAATATTTGTATAAAAAGTTGCCTTCAAAGATGGAAGTGTGAAAACTATTGGTGCTTCTTGTGTTGAAGTTGTATTAAATATTTTATCACCTTAGCTCTGGTGAACTACAAGCATGCTCTATCTTATGCTCTGCTAGTGAAGCAGAAAGAAACTATGTGCATGAAACTAGATGAAGCTACAAAACTAAAACTGAAATGGCAATGTTGGAACTTGTGCCAAGTAAAGAATCATGAAAATGAAAGGAGAGGATGATTTCCATTATAACAAGCAGTGCCACACTTTTCAAAATACCCTCCAAATCCCTTGCTTATCTACATGTTTCTTATGCCGATTTCAGATTTCAAAAAAGCTAAAATTTGCATGTGTGGTATAGTAATTCATCATTCTATCTGAGGTAAAATTTCGAGCTATTTTTGGAGTTTCTTTTCCCTTGAATCTTGTAAACATGTTTTGGGGCTGTTTTAAAACACTTCTGGTCTCTGAATGGTGAGCTCACTAATGCTTTTTTGTAGTCCATTAAACCTAGGAAAGGTTATTCAATTGTTACAGGAGACTGGAAATGCAAATAAAAATCATGCAAATAGTCTGCTTTATGAAAGAAGTGTTTGAAAATTAGTTTGAAGAGAGGACATGTTTTGTCTGTATCTTCTAAAGAGAGCAGTAGGAAAATGCCTCAACCTCTTGTAGACAATATAAAATCCATTGATGTGGAAAGCAGCAAAGGCAGAAAATTGAATATATCATAGATTGTAACAGAGTGAAGTTCAAACAGCCTGTTTGGATAATAGACTGCTATAAATATATCTATGACATGGAAAGCATGCCAGCTGAAATTATAGAGGATTTTCTTAGTCTGAGAAATGCGTATTCTAAAGATTGTTTCTGGTCTAATGCTTTCTATTCCAGGAAGATTTAGATGGTGAATTCAAAATATATTTCCAGTTCCATCACAATGTTGATGTAGAATATTTAGCATGGGACAGTCAGATGTTTTCTCTTTTTATACTTTACTCCTGTCCTTTCTGTCTTTCTGTCCTTTTTTTTCTGTCCTTATTTTTAAACATTTTTCTGTCCTTTGTTTTTAATCAGTCCACTTTCTTTTCTGGATTATTATTTTTTAAATGCTTTGAAAAGGAGAACTGGGGAAGGGTCATTGTATGAATGAACTAGGGCTTTACCTCTTAATCTAAGTGCCAACATTCAGAGCTGGAACTTTATGTTCATTTTAGTTTAAGTTATTCAAGTTTTCTCTGTATATGAACAATTATTGTCTTCCAAAATCAACTGAATACTGTTACTGACTTCATCAACAGTCTCTGCTTTCACAAATGAGCCTTTCTGTAGCAATGAGAATGAAAATAGGAACATTGCTACATATATCAGTATACTCTCTAATATCTTTCTCCTCAAATTTTCTGTATGTCTTTGCATTAGCTCTGGCTTTTCAGTACCATGTCCAAAATGTGTCAACAAGAAGCCTCTGCAAAGTCACGAGTAATGTGTCTCATTTTCCTTTGTGCATATAAACAATGGTAGTGTCAACCTTTTTATGCATCCTGAAAGTCTGTCTGTTCCTTTTCCACCACTACCCAACTGATATTCTTTGCAGTCACTGCTTTCCGGAATAAAATACAGCCTCAGCGTAGGGCATCTTATGATAGTGTATAGATGTATGACTTTACATTCAGCTGTACGGAAATGTGTTTTATGTTTGAATTCTCATAGCTCTTGGTATGCCATTCTTGCCGTCATTGCTTACCAGCTACAACTATAATCTCTAAATATAAAGGAAAGACTACTGTAAATATAGTGGTTAGACTACTGTCATTCACATGGTTCGATAGGAGGTTATAGCAGGCTGCTTCTGTAATTTTTAATATGACAACTCGTGATTGATTGATTTTATTGTATAAGAGTATGGGATGGCAAGTAGTGCATTCTTTTAATTAGATGTATTTTGTATTATCAGTCACAGTGAATTTCATACTTAGTTTTCTCCAGAGAGTCAGGTGGGGTAACAACAATTAAATATGTCACATGCAGCCTCTCAAAAGATATATTTGTGTTTTCTACTGGTAAAGATTCTTGGAAGTATATAATACAGCAATCATTGATGTTTTATTTTCATCCTCTGTGTCTAAAGTGACAGCTATTATGTTTACTGTTGGGTCTTTCAAGCAATGCTCTTTAAAAATTTGGACTTAGTTTGACTCTTTACTGCAGATTGCCGTTCTTACAGATGCAGTGATATGTCATCTTCATAAACTTTTTGCACTAGCTTGTCCCTCTTTCACTGAAACACTCCTTGGGGAATTCCCATACAAGGACACAGTTAAAGCACAGCACTGACCTTTTGAAATACAAACACTTCTTTTTCCCCCCCAGGCTAGTTTTGAATTTCTCTCTGTATTGCTATAAAACACTGTGTTTTAATTTAGGGGTTTTTTGTTTTTGATTTATTAGATGCAAGATCCATTTATTGCCTAGTTTATTAACATACATTACTACATATATAATATAATGTTGTGGTAAGCAAAACTGAGCTTGGATCTCTAAATACTGCTAGCACATATAAGTGTATTAAATAGATTGCTTTTTAAGGAATGATGGCTGGATTACTGTTTTTGTAGTTAGGCAGATGTACTTACCACCACCCCCGAAAATGCACATGCGCGTGCACGTGTGCACACATATGACTTGAGTTCCCTCTGATTGAAGAAGATGACTTTTAACTCATGTAGATGAAATCTTCAGGCAAATTAATGAAAATCATCAGAAACTCTGGGAATGAGATTCAGTGAGTTAAAAATAAGTCGAGAAGCAAAACTTGTGATGTTCTACCTGAATTTAACTGAGATTGCATATATGGTTTCCTAGGGTTTGAAACTATTTTTGCAGATAAAATCATGGGCAGAAGGCTTGGGGAGGGTCTGCCTGAAGCAACTCTAGGTAGCCTGCCCACTACTGAAAAGTGCTTCCCCTTGGATCATGCAGGGCTCTGTGGAGGACCTCCCTGCACGGGAAGGCCACTGTGCGCTTGAAGCAACAGCCTTTGACCGATGCTCATTGCAGGGGATCTGCATGCCTGCCCTAAGTAGTAAGAAGCCACCAAGTTACAGCTAGGGCTAACTCGACCTTTCTCACATCATTATGTAGCAGAACAGACTCTTTGGTTTAGGCTGTGACAAATTAAAGGTGTTACTGAAGTGAATAACAATTCATTTTACTTTGACTTCCAGTCTGCCATCAGCTAATAATGGCTTTGTCACTAATGATTTGGTGGGAATGTTTTCTTTTTACATAATGCCTGTCATCCAAAAGAATCCTGAAGTGCTCTGTAGACTAATTTACTGATTACTCAGAAATTGCTTCCTTCACTAGTAAAATGCAGCTTTGGATGAAAGGTGGCAACTGTATGCTACAGCTTAAAATCTACTTGCCAGAGATAGATGGGAAATGAAGGTGGTACTTAGTAGGGTCCAGGGAGCACTATATAGTCCTGGTAAATGAGAGCTTAGCTCCAGCTAGTATGCTTGTAACCAATGCTGTACAAACTTCTAGATGAGGAGGGAGACCTTAGAAGGGGTTTGTGAAGAAACAGGGCAAAGCTAAGGGAAGATAAGGTTCTGCGTGCAGTGTTATCTGGTTTGTGGAATGAGAAGCCAGGTCAGAAGCCAGGTCAGAGAGAGACTATATCATTGCAATTAAAGTTATGGGGTTTTCTGGTGGGGGAAGTCTCATACTGCAGTGTCATATAGAGAGGTTACTGCTAATTTAACTTACAATTATTTTTGACTTACAACTTTGCTAATTGGAAGATTCAAAAGTGAGAATTACACAATATGTGTTGAAGAAAAAATACAAAGTACTTAAATTTACAGATCTAATCTTAAAAAAAAACAAGAGTGAGAATTTAGATTTCTGTTCATAACACTGAGATTTTGGTGTAAGTGGGGAATGATGGAAACAATAAAATAATCTATACAGTTGTGAGGTTTATGGTTTCTCTGTGGCCTGGGTTTGAAAGAGGAAGGGACTATACACTGAAAGTTTCTTCTTGACCAGTTACTTGTAAAGGCCTCTCTCTGCACAGAGTTCTCGTGTAGATCTCACGTAGAATATAGAACACCTATGTATGATAATATTGATTAAAATATGTTTTGACACTAAAATACTTTAGAGATAAAGACAGGACATTTGAGTGGAGAATACAGAAGATGTTGTTAAAGGTCCTGTGATTGTATCTCAGATATTTTAAGCCTGGAATTTTGTTATGTGTTGTGTTGATATGCATTTCAATAAACAGTTCCTCTAGTGATAACAAGTGGTAACAGAAGATGTTTTAAAGCCAACAACTTACTAGATGTTAGTGTAATAGTAATTTGTGGTTTGTTTTTTTTTTTTTTTTTTTTTTAAATTTAAATGCTTATATTTATTTCTGGGTTTTTTTGAGACAAATGTTTCAAGATTCTTTTTATACTGTCCTGATGGAAGAAGAACCTTCATGTTTCTGTTTCACATGTAATCACAGAATCATGGGATGGCTGAGGCTGTAAGGAACCTCTTGAGATCACCTAGTCCCACCCTCTGCCCAGGACTGTGTCCTGTTGGGTTTTTAATATATCCGCCGACGGAGACTTCACAACCTTTCTGGGAAACCTATTCTGGTGTTTGACAACTAGTTCGGTAAAAATGTGTTTTCTTGTGTTCAGATGGAATTTCAACAGTAATCTCCATCACAGGGTGAAAAAAAAAAGATTCTTTAAGTACAATATTTCTTTGAAAAATGGAAATGATTACTCCTGTTCTAGGAAAGGTCAAGTGAATTCAAAGGATTATTTTTTTTTCCTTTTTATTCAAATCTGAATGACTTTTTTTTTTGGTATGAAAATTAAAAAGTTGCTTTAGGAAATACGAATAAAAACTCCATGGGAAGTATTTTAGACAGGATTTCAGTTCTTCAAGAATTGATCTTAAATAAGAGTAACTTAAAACACTATAGGATAAGAATAACTTTGAGTGTTCTTGGGAAATAATTCACTCTGCAGGAGGATTATAAAGTAGACTTTTCAAGAGTGTTCAGATGTGGAGTTTTCTCTGAGAAAAGAACAGCAACACTGATAAAATCATAATTGTTCGGATCCTGGCTATGCCTATCATGTAAGAAGCTACTTTGAAAAGTACTAGGAACCAAATAAGGTTTTTTTTTCTATGATGTGGTCTCCCAGGAATGCAGAGTTTTGCAAAGGAATCCACTTATTTAGTTGCCTGAAAATATGTTATGGATGCTAGTGGCAGCTATCAAGTTTGTAAATACTGGTTTGTGTGGATTTTATTTTTGAGTGATATAGTGGTAGAAGACTGAATTATTATGTTTCATTGGAGTACCAGTATTGCACCAGTGAATATAACAGTGAAAGTAATCTTCAGTGAGACCTTGATTTCACCTTGTGACCAAGTGAAAGAGTGCATAAAAAGGTGTGTGGTAGGAAATAATGGGTAATGTTAGGTGACGGACAAGAGAGCATGAGAGACAATTTAATCATAAATCTATTCAATATCAGTGTCAAGGGAAAGACCACATCTGACAATCCTACATCTGAATGAATTCAGACTGTCAGAGTGATTCTATTTTCTTTTCTGTGTCCTTGGACAGCACTCTTTCAGACTTAATTACCTGCAGTTAGGCCTATTTAGACAGCCACAGAAAATAAGTAGCCTGAGTGTTTGGAGGCTTTGAGCCCTGCAACTACTGTCCCTGAGTGTTTTTTTATTATATTTTTCCTGTTCACCCTTATCAATTCCATAAACTGTTCCCAGAACTCCTCAGACAAGATGTTTACACAAGGCCCCTAAACAGTTTATTTTTTTTATTTATTTAGTGTTTACCTAGGTTTTCAAATTATGAAATGGAAGATAGATTTACTTGAAATGAAACCCAAACCCCCATACCATCTGGATGGAATCAGGAATTTGTCAGTTTCACCCTTCTAGAATATTGTTTTATATTTTGCTTTTAAAACTTGTTCAAAGAGAAACTGACCTTTCTAGAGAAACAAATTATGTTTAGAAACCCAAGCCAATATTTGAATGCTCTAATAGTTCCTATTGTTAAAAAATATTTTGGAAATATTGACCCTTCTCTAATGTACCATCAACTGTGGGAACTGTAAGGCTTCATACTGAATTACAACAGCTGAAGTCGCACAAAATTATGCTTTATGCTGATTTTCATTATCATGTTTTATGTGGGTGTTTTTTCCCATCAAGAAGCCCAAGTAAATAAAAACCCAAAATAAAATAGTTTTGCACACAATGTATGCAGGGCTTTGGAGTGGACGCTTTATGTTTACAAGTAAGTAAAAGTTCCTTCTGAATTGTTATGTAATATGAAAGCCTCCTGACTTAGAAAGCAAACTGGATCATGCTTTTCTAAGGTATTTTTTCAGTTACATTTAAAAGCTGATTCCTTTTCCAAATGATGCAATAAAGAATATCATGCTACATTTTCTAGAACATGAATTTTAATAGATCTGCAAAGTTTTTGGTGTTACAGATTCAGATCATGCTTTGCTTTGAACACAGATTGTTTTTACCTAATCTTGAAGGATGTTATTACTCTTATGGGGAATTTCAACAGAAGTAACAAAGAAAAACAATGTACATCCAAGAGGAGAAAAATTATTTTTCAAAACAACAGTTTAGAAGAATCCTTTGTGATCTCAGCAGTGATGGTACTTGAAGGCTTATATTATTTATTCTCCCTGTTAAAATTTATTTCATGATACTCCAAGCCAGAATGATCTATATGAGTAAAATCTGGAAAAAAAGGAGAGTTCCTCGACGAAACCTGTAGCTCTAAAACAATAAGTACAACTCCCACTCACTCTACCTTCACTGAGGCTCTGAAATCCGAGAAGGACAGTTCTAGAGAGACATATTTCCAGTAGTCATCATCACTGTGTTTTTTGCACAAAAATTTCCAAAGGCAGTGAGAGAAGTCAGTGGGAGGAGGGACAGTAACTCCAGTTGGAAGCTCCTAGAGAAGGTACCCTGCTAGGTTTGTCTTTGAAGGAGTGCTTTACTTCCCCGCCTTCCTCCACTTTCCACCCTTAGCACAAGAGATGGGACCTAAATGAAGAAGCCAGCTTTGGAAGTAAAACTTGTTTAAAGTGAGCTGTGAATGGAAATGAAAACATATGCTGAACAGCTATTGTATAGAAATTGCATTGTGTATTGGTTCGCAGACTGTTCCCTTCACCACGCCATTGCCATGCCTTAGTAATGATTAACATCTGTTGCATCCTTATTCTTTTCCCTATAGCCCAAGGGAAGAAGTGTGAGCAGTGAAATATTTTGTTTTTTTAATTTTATTAAATTTATCCTAAATACGTTTAGTGTAATTTTATTATATGAAGCAGTGTCAAAGAAATGTTCTTTGAACATGAAATCTCAAATTGATATTTCCTTTAGTCCTTTGACAGATCTATCAACGGCCCTCAACGGTCCCTGGAGAAAGCTCATCTTTATCAAGGACAAACCTTTACCCTCAGGGTAGACAGTTCAATTGAATGTTCAAACTAAAAAATATTAAATATTGTAATATTCAGTGAAATGACTGATAATAACACAAATGCTCTAGCCAAGAGAATTCAAAAGAAAAGACAGAATCACATGATAACTCAAAGGTTTATATACATACAACTCCTAATGTAACTGAACTCCAAATTACTCTAAAAATAAGCAGGGGATGGAGGAAAAAAAAAATATCTTAGTATTGGAAAGGCAATCTTAAAAACATATTCAACAAAATATTCCATTCAATACTATAAA
This sequence comes from Pterocles gutturalis, assembly GCF_000699245.1. Taxonomy (NCBI): domain Eukaryota; kingdom Metazoa; phylum Chordata; class Aves; order Pterocliformes; family Pteroclidae; genus Pterocles; species Pterocles gutturalis. Next base: position 1,828 of record NW_010140099.1, on the reverse strand, counting down.
AACACTATGTTTTTTTCTAAAGTTGCATTTTTGAATAATATTTTGATTTAAAAAAAATATTTGTCTATCTCATTGGAAAATTTTCAGTACACAAATACCTAAGTAAATTTATAAACAGTGGTTTTAAATACCTGATTTCAAAGAGAAAGTAGATAAAAACAAAAAAATCATTGTAACGAGATTAAAAGTCGGGAAGTCTGTTTATAATGCATGCTAGAACAAAGAAGAGGACTTTCCTTAAAAGATTTGTATATACTGTTAACTCTGGTGAAACTGAAAAATATTGCTGCTGAAAAACTAATGGGTAAAATTCTGTGAGAGATATTATAACTCCTAACAAAGCAGAAGCAGCTAAGCGGGCAGAAGCTGAATAACAACTCAATTTTTCTAGGCTTCATTAAACAAGCATTAAAACCCTCTTAACACAGACTGGTGGGAATAAAAAATGGTTGCTGTTCAAAGAAGTGAAGCCACATCCTCATAAACCCTTAAGGTGATACAAAGTATGAAACAAAATGAAGGTTTTCTGGTTCTTTTCATGAGAACTCATGATTTGTACAGCAATGATGGGTGGTTTGGAAGGTATGGGCTAGAAAGTGATTTTCCTTTTAAATTAATATGAAATAGGACCTTACCTAGGAGAAGGAAGAAAGCTGGCCAGTGAAACACAGCAGTTGTGTTGCTGACTCTCTCACTGAAGTTTCAACTGAGCCTTGATCAACAGGGTATTAAAAAACAGTGTAACTCAAAGATATTCATGCCCAAACTCTGGTCTTGTGAAAACCTCACTCTCGGTGGTTTCTGGAAATTTCTTGCTGCATATAGTCCAGCTTTCAATAACTTTAAAATAAAAGAAGGGTAGAAAGGGAGAGGAAAGAAAGGATTCAGGAGGCTCCAAAGTCCCCTCCAAGCATTTGCCTTTGCTATCCACACTGAATACCTCCATTGCTATTATGCTGGTGGAAAAAAATGGCAGATGAGAGAGATTTCTGAATCAAAGTAATTCACCCTGCCCCAGAAACACCTCTTGCTGTGGTAAGTACTTACCCCAAACTCGACAGAAGCTTTTCCACTGTCTCTAATGCTCTTTGCATGGGCCATAAAAAACACAGGGTCTGGGCTAATAGACTTCTTGCACCTTGTTTGTCAACTGGAAACCACTGTATTCTGCGATCAGTGCTGTTCAAAGACCACATTATCATATGTAAACATCTAAGTCATGCAGTCAGTGAGGATGATTTTTTGAATACAGCTTTGATTTTACTTTGTAACCTCAAGCTCTCAGTCAACCTCAGGCAGTGAGCCTGAAGGCGCGTTTGGAACATCAGAGCACATTAAGTGGGTGCTCCTGTGCCATTGGGATCTGAGTACTGAGCAAGACACCACTTGCTGACATCATTAATAGACATGTTAGCTAAGCGCAAGCATGTTGTGGACTGAAATGGGACAGACGACAAGGTGATACCTTTGGTAAATATTTAATGAGAATATGGGATTATTTCCATGAGATTACTGTCTACTTGATCCTTTATCTGCGTAGTAACATCACCATAATATTATTAGTTTTGCTGGGGACAGACTGGCATAGTTTGGCCTAGTTTTACCAGAATTTCCCATTTAAGTTGGGTACAGCCAACAATGCATGCCATTTGCAAGTGAGGCATTGCTTTGCAGGCAATGGAGGAAAACAGGCACTTCGAGAACATAAAGCACTTCACAGTCTCCAGTTTTTCTATCAATCGAGAGACTCAGTCATTGTCTTTTTTAAGTATATGAGTTCATCCCTTGTTGCTAATGTAAGTGTACTACTATAGAATCATAGAATCAT
>NW_010140098.1:0-778 GCF_000699245.1 Pterocles gutturalis | reverse complement strand
CTGCGCATTTCTGCTCGCGTACATGGAAGCCCAGAAGCTCCCTCTTTGTCAAGGAGCTCGGTTCAGAAGGGCTGCGAGCCAGCGGCCAGAAAAAGCGTGGTTTAGTTAAAGGCCAGTAGAAAGCAGCGCAGGTAACGACGGTGTCTTGGAGAGGGAGGATGGGTTTTGAATGTCCAGAAAGGTATCGGCACGTACAGCCTCTGATAATAGCCTATTACTTGTAGATATTTCACATGGAAACTAGTGTGTGGGAGCTTCATCCTGCAGGAAACTGCTCCTGAATTTTAATTGGATGAGTCAGTCAGTGTAAATACAGCTTAAACCTACCCTAAAGCCTTTTCATTTTTTTTTTTCCTTTTAATGAGCATTCGGGACTTTAAAAAAAAAATAAAAAAGGAAGGGGACAGTTCAAGGATCTCTTAATATTTTTAATGTGACTGGTTTGGAGGAAATCCGGAGGAGAATGGTGTCTGTGTGGCTGTATCCCCCTGCATGTAATCTGTCTTCGAAATACGCTTTGGGTCGGAGAAGGTAAATATTTGTCAGAAAACATCCGAGTTCTTTATGGCATCGAAAACCAAATATAAAGTATTTCGAAACTTTTCCTGTTATCTGGAAGTTTAAGGTTGATCGCTGCGGGCTCCGGGCTTTGCCGTTGCGCGGTGCGATGCCGGCGGTTGCCGAGGCTGATTTTATGAATGATGCGGGCGCCGGCCGCGGCCATGGCGCTGGGGCGGGAGCTGCGCCCATTGTATCTGTAGGTAGTGGGAGGTGGGCG
>NW_010140097.1:0-1093 GCF_000699245.1 Pterocles gutturalis | reverse complement strand
CGGTGAAGGCTGGTGGGGCTTTGCTGGCCCGGGGGAAGCAAAAGACCCCCGCAGGCCTCCCTGCAAAGCGGTTTAGTGCTCCGATGTCTGGCAGCGCGCAGACCTGCCTCGTGCCAGGCATGCAGTAGGACACCATGACACCCCCAGCGAGGCGAGCGGGTCTCCTCCCCTCGCCTTCAGAGCGGGAAAGTTGTATGAAAGTTTATTACGGGGAAACACACGATCCCCCCAAGGCTGAACTGAGCAAAGCTTAATTTATACTATGCTTGCAATGGTAAAAAGAACTGAGAATATGCTGTCTTTTTCAATTAAATAAGGTGCCATTTGAAATCAGGAATTGTAATAAGGTGTTGGGTTTTTAAAAATCCTTTCCTGGTGAAATAGTTAGCATACTGGGCCAACTCTGGTCCAATCTTTTAAAAGCCTCCTGTCTCCTTTCTGCATCAGAAAAAAAAATAAAATTGTATCTCTGAAAGAGTCCAGCACACCAAAGAATCCCGTTAGGAGCTGGTGAATTTTATAATCTTGAGGAAAATATGGCCAGATTCGGTGTTTGCCCCGTTAGAACTTTATGGACCCGAAACCTTTTGTTTAACCAAACACCAGCAGGGTGGAGATGAGGGTTTGCAGAAGAAACTGGAGAGTGCCTGCAAGCAGGAAGGGGAACTTCTCCCGGCTTGTCTTTCCATGCCTGGAGTTTCAGGGCATAGGATCAGCAGCAGGAGTTAGACAAAACGCGCAGGTAGTGTAAGGAGTAAAAATGGGATTTTAGGCCTGAATGGGAAACCAAACAGGCATCTCTTAGGGGACCTGGGGTTTTACCCTAGCTTTAGCTGACAGGTTTCGTTCTTCTGGAGTATCACACGAGTTTGGGGCTATTTCAGAAGCGTCCGGACCGCAAGGCAGCATGCGGGGTGTGGACCTCGCCCCTGTCACGCATGGCTCCTCGCCACCTCGGAGCTCACCGCTGCTCACTTGACGCCACCTTTTTTCAATTTTTTCCGTCTCCTAACTCGAAGGCAAAACGTAGCAGAGAGGAGAAGCCGGGGCAAGGATGGATGGGAGGCGTTGGAGGCGGTGGAGCTCGGGGGCA
>NW_010140096.1:0-421 GCF_000699245.1 Pterocles gutturalis | reverse complement strand
CCATCGGGGGACACAGATGGTGTCACCATGCCACCCTCCCGCTGCCCCCGCCGGGTCCCCGGGGTGGTGGCACTCACGGTGTCGGAGGTGGCAGGGGACAGCATGGCTCCGGGGGTGCTGAGCAGGCTGAGCACCTGGTCGCTGCGCCACTGCTCGGCCGCCTGGTTCCTCCGGGCGAAGAGGAAACGGAGGGACAGGAGGGCGCTGGTGACAGCCTGCGGGGACACGGGGACAGCGTGGGGTGGCAGGATGTGACCCCAGCGGTTTGGGGGACCCCCCCCTGTCCCACCTTGGTGTGGGGTCCGAATTCCTCCGGCAGCTTCTTGAGGGGATGCTCGTACTCCAGCACCATCTGTCCCAGCCGGGTGAAGCTGGGGTCGCTGGGGACACATTGGGGACAATGCTGAGGGCCAGCCCTGGG
>NW_010140095.1:0-5583 GCF_000699245.1 Pterocles gutturalis | reverse complement strand
AAAAATATATATTCCTCCTGTGAGCAATGAGGGGCCATAATACCACAGCCAGTGATGCTGATGGAAGGAATGGCATCGGCATCGCCGGGAGGTGGGTTAAGTTGTGACAAGCAGGAACTGTGCCAAGGCTAACAATGTGCTCCGCACATGAAGGTCAGGTGTCTTGCTGGGTTAGAGACAGTCAATAACAACATGCAGTTCTTGTTGAAACCTCTTTTTAGAGCCGGTAAACAAATATCTCACAGAATCACATTTTTCCTGCTTTTGGCCCAAATTCTCAACCAGCCTCCAGATTGTTGGCATTCTCAACATTGCTTTTACCTATCTGCATGCACGGATATTCATTTGGCTGACAATAAGTTCTTAACACCTCAGTTTGCACACTGACCGTGTGCGTGAGATGGAGACCAGTTGAAAATATGGTTATCTCTGTTGGGTTTTTCTATAGAGTGGTGTTTTGCACCTCAAGACTTCATTCTGTAAGATGTCCCGACTGGATTGCCTACCTGTAACTCAGCTTTGTAAGCAGCCTCCCGAGGTTAGCCGTGGTGGTATGACATGCCTTGTGCTTTGCCAGCCCCTCCAAGCCAGCCAAAGTTTGTTAAAGCCTTCAGAGCACAAAACACTGATAAGATGGATCTCTAACAGGTATGCATCAGGGGTAAAGCGGAGATGTGCCATTTGCAACAACCTAAAATTTGTTGCTGTTAAAGCAGTAGTAACTGCCTCCTGTGTCGTTACTTCTACTGGAACAGGGCGGCTAATGTATGTGATGGAAATGCTGATACTAATTATGTACAGTATATACATATATACTATGTGTGTATATATATGTGTGTATACATGTATATGCTAGCATATCGATGTGTAGAAGGCTATTTCTGGAAAGTTCTGGGAGATTGAGGTATACAGTTTGCTTTGGACTGTTAAAAATATGGGCATTTTGGTTATGAAGCTAAAAATAGATGCACTAAGACCTACATTCTCAATGTAGGTCAGTGGAGGCACTTCTCAGACATATCAGCATTTTGGACACTTAATCTTAGCAGCGTATTCCATCTCCTAGAATAGGTTAGCAGAGGCAATGCAGGAGAAATTGCTGTGTCTCAAGTCATTCAGCAAGGTTGCCAAGTTTCTCAGGAATCCGAATGGCAGAAGAATGAGTATTATATTTAATTTGGGATGGAAAGGCAGCCGTGGGAAGTTCAGCAGAGGCAACTCGGATCATCTTGGCTCCATGGGGGAGGGAGAATTTTTAACTATAGCTATCTGAAAAGAAGCAAGCTGTGTGTGCATTTGTGTATATATATTTATATATATGTATATACAAATCTGTGTATGTGTATATAACACTGTGTATATATATGTATGTATATATGCCTATAATGTATAATATGTGTATCTATAGATATGTATACATTTATATAAATTTATATTTCTCTATCTAAGTATTCATGCAACTATGAGAAATAACATTTCAATAGTGTGTCCTTTTCTTTAAAATCCAACAAAAAGCTACTTCCATTAATATCATATTGGCACAAATGTCTTACTTCTTCTGTGTAGAAAGGAGTGTTGCTTAGTGGTTGAGCACAAGCCTGGAAGGTTTTTACTGTTCCAGAGGACTCGGAGTAAGTCATTAGCTGCTCCACAGCTGTTCTACATTTGTGAAATAAAGTGGTGGACAAATGACTCAGAGCTGGTTTGAAAGGCAAGGGAAGGGGGTTGTTGGCTGTTTGTGCTTTGGAAATTTCTGTTACACTCACAGAGTTTTGATGGTGAAATAGCTGCACTAGTAATTATTCTGGTTGCTGCTAATGCCAATGGCTTCTGAGGAGAGGGAAAAAAAAGATGAATTTCCTGCTGTAGAGTAAGTTATCTGAGCCCTGATTACTTTGACTTGGTGATGTATGGATTTCCATTTAGGTTTACTCTGTTAGGCTATAAATCAAGAATCTTAGCTCAGTAAATGACTAGTTCAGGATGTGTCTTTTATGTTATAGTTGATTTAAAATAATTCCACTTCATTGTCAGAACAAGCTATACCTTAATTCATGATAAGCTCAAAGAATTCCTCATCTGGAAACCCATCCAGATCAGGGCGAATTTTGCACTTGGCTTCAGTGGGGCTGAATCAGATCAGAGTGTTTCATTGACCGCTGACACTAAAACAATCTTGTAGTTGTGCAACTATTAACTCAAATTGTAATTTTGTAATAAAAGCGAGCCTAAAAATTACTTACTAGTTATGTATTCTATGATTAGAGAATCTTTCTGTCGATAAGACCTTTACACAGTTGCTGGGTATTGGCAAGGGTTTTGATTCTGTGCTGCTGATCGTTACTCTGAGTTTTGTCCCTGATTGGAGCTGGAACCAGCTCAGCCCCTGGAATAATGCACCATAATACGCTGCAGTTCAAAGGAAAAGCTGCAAAGTAATGATCTCCATGAGCATCCCCTAAGCCGCCTGCCCTGAATGATTGCTGATGGCTGAATTGCCACATGTGTTGTGCTGGGATAAATGTAGGTCATGGTAACGTGGATTTATCATTACGATTTTGGCTCCTGTGTCCCTCTCTGACCGTGTACGGGGACAGGCACAATGTGCTCGGGGTTGGTGCCGCTGCAGAGAAATGTCTTTTTGCCTCCAACACCGACCAAGCCTATGCTTTCATGGTTATTAGAGCAGTGTGGATCTGTCATGCTGCCAATCTGCCATCATTTGCAACCCGTAATGTGATTAGAAAAGAAAAGGGGGAGAATGGATTATATCTTTCTAAGTCCTTTGCTTCCTTTAAGGCAGTGGACAAATAAACAAGAAATAATCATGGAAATCAAATACCCAGTGGCTTAAAATATATGATATCGAGTGAAATATGCCTTTTAAGCTTCTTGATTATGCTTTGCGTTATTATTTCATCTGGAGGAAATAAGTACCTTACAGGAAATGTGCTTCCCAATCTCTTTTGCATAAATGTTACAGTGAAACTTTGTGTGATATATAGCTGCCAGTTCAAGAAAATAGGTCATTTCCATACAAATGTCACATTTTTATGCAGCAAATGTGCTGCATTCGTATACTATCTTCTGGTTAAAGCAATCCTTTTGCTGGTTTTATGATTTCAGCATCTTTGCCTGAATGAAGACAACAGAAAAGGGAGCAGAAAAAAAATTATTTTTTAATTAACTCATACAGGCCTAATGTCAGGCTAACCAATTGCATACAGTGTCTCTGGGGCAGGCAGAGGAACATCGCCTTCAAATGTCTAATTCTTTTCAGCAAGGTGCATCAGAATTTAAGCACAGTATGTCACAAAGCTCAGGGCTGCTGCTTTGCTGAGCATGTGGAGACTTTGGGAAATAATATTTTCTGATGTCACATTGTTAAAGAAGGTGCCTAGATGTCCATATCCTCAGGAAAGCAGCCATTCACACAAGAAACCCACAAAGTGAAGCCAGTAAAGGAATGATGATGTTTGCAAATCTCCTCATTCTCTGTAGCATTTTTTTCTTTGCAGGATTAACTTAATTTATAATGAACCCAAGCTACTTGCTCTATTGCTCTAAAAGAAACAACAAACAAGCCCTGCCTTCTATGTAGTTGAATTTTACCATGCCACTTTGTATTTAGGGAAGGAACAGTGTGGTTTGAGGATCAGACATAAAGAAAACATGTAATTGCTATAGACAGACATGAAAATAAATTACATGACCTAAAGCCCTTGCGTGCCCAAGGCTCTGTGGAGGTAAATCATTGCAGCTCCATTACTCTCAGTGCAGCATCGCTCACATCCCTGCACTTGGAGACAATTCAAGGATGTTTGATACCCACTGGTGGCAGTTTATCTGGAGGGCTTTCCATGCAGCCATTAGTATTTTGTTGAATAAATTTTAAAATGAAGATGAAGAGCCCAGCTTATCAGCTAATGTGAGCTGGCGTCAGCCCAGTAAAGTGCTTGGGCTGCTCCATGCTGGTGGGGAGCTTGACCCTGTACATGGAAATCTTCTCCCTTTTCACCCAGCTGGTGATTTTCTTCCTGGGGGGAGTGCGAAGAGCTGAAGCCATTGCGTTGTGGTGATCTTCAGTGGTGACTAGTCCATGGATGGGCTGTAAACTCACAAGGACAAGGGTTTCCAGGTTCCTGTCCAACTTCTTCACCGGTTTCTACACCCACCTAAGACCTGCTCCTGTCCTTGTGTGTTGAAAAAAGCCGAAACCAGGCAAACACAAATTCCCTAAGGACATCTCCCTTTACCAAGTCCTGCTTAAACCAATCCTTAAAGTAATTGTTAAGTGAAAAGGACAGTGGCACTCTGCTAGAATACCCTGTGAATTTACTGGAATTAGGCTTCTACAATTCATGTGAAAACAAGATGTCTCAAAGGCTGGTTCCAAAGAGTAATTATCTGTTGTAAAGCACTTAATGACTGGGCAGCTTTGGAGCCCAGTATTGATGTTAACAAAAAAGAACCAGTAAAAAAAAAAAAAGAAATGGCACAATGTTAGATGTGGCTCTTTGGATGCCGCATCTGAGTTCACGAAGCTGCAGTTGTGAAGGTTATAAAAGAAGGCAACGAGCAGAGGCAGCAGCTGTCAGGGAAGCCCTGGCAGTTTTATGACCAGGACAGAGCACAGATACTCTTGCTACGACTATTGCCATCATTTAGATGGGAACATCTGCTTCTTCTCTCGTGATGTCTCTCCCAATGTATGAGAGGCACTGCCTTGCTGTTCAGCCTCTCCCCAGATTTTGCAGTGCCTGTCCATGGAGGTGATGTTTACAGAAGGGGTGTTAATCCTGGAGAGCAGCAGTCTTTGTTTCGAAACACCATCCCGGATCAGCAAAGCTTAACTCAAAGACAGCAGCGACCTATGGCTTATGGAGAAGCAGGCGATAAGTACATTCCTGAACGGAGACCTGAAATCTCACCACTTTATTGATAAAGATGTGGTAAACTCCTGCAAAAGAAAATCATATTTAAAAAAATATATATTTTCACAGTAATAATAACAATAAAACTCTATAGAATACATTTTGTTAATAAATAAGCCAGGTACTGACCACCAATGTCTTGACTGGAATATAAGAGACACCATTTTTTCCTCCTCTTCCCTCTGTAAATCATTTTGGTACAGACTCATCCCACTTTAATGAGATGCCATTTGTTCCCTAAGTAGCATATGGAAAAGGAAAGTGATCTTAAGAGGTTTGTGTCTTAAGCAGAGCAAAACATTCCCAGGGAGAGGTCTGTCCCACTCATTAATCTCACCTGGAGCTTTGGGTGGTTGTGTTGTATCTAAACATTTAGATATTTAAAATTAATTAGAATATAACTGGAACTAAGCTTCTGTTCCCAATTTCCTGTCTCCATAGGGAAGACAGTGAAAATTTCCTATCTCATAAAGGTATGATGAGTATAATGTGTGTTGTTAGATGTCCAGATACTCTATTTAATGGATCATTGCATATGTATAGAAAATGGGAAAATAATATTTTACTGGCATTTCCTTGCTTTAGTGAAGGGATTTTAAGAATTATGTAAAAGTTAAAGCAAACAATAATTTTAATTATTATTAAATAT
>NW_010140094.1:0-15413 GCF_000699245.1 Pterocles gutturalis | reverse complement strand
TCCCGCCCGCGGTGGCGCCTGGCTACCACGGCGGCATCGCCTCAGCGAGGAATGAGGGAAACGGAGATTTGTCCGAGAGCTGTGTGTGACAAAGGCATTTGTCCGAGAGCTGCGTGTGACAAAGGGATTTGCCCGAGAGCTGTGACAAAGCGAGAGCGAAGGCTTGGGGCTCTCCCTCACGGCAACCCCAGAGACCTCCCGGAGAGGGGTGGCTGAACTAGTCCCCAGCCAGCGAGAGCAGGGGTGATGGCCCTGGGCTCCAGCCCCAAAGGATGGTGCAGGGTTGGGTTAGTGACCATTTGGTGATTTGGCTTTTTGTCAGGAAAACCACCAGCCCGATTATCACTATTTTTCCTTCACAGGTGCCTGTTAAGGTTCATATTTGGCTTCACGGGTTCACTGTAAGCATTTCCAGCTCGCTACCAGGTGAGAGGTATTTTTGCTGAGAAAAAATGACCACTTTAGCAATGGAATACACCAAAACGTGAGGGCTGCATCGCCACACCATCACTTCAGCGCAGGCAGCTTGCCCGGAGAGCTCTGGCCTTGCTTCAGTTTGTGGCTGAGGGCATCTTCTTGCCTCTTGTGGGGATTACAGAGCTCACCGTGTTGCTACAAGTACAGGGAGCTCAGACTTTTTTCTCTTTCTTTCTTTCTTTCTTTCTTTCTTTCTTTTTTTCTTTTTAAATCTTTTTTCAGGTCCAGTCCCCCTGCCTCACTGAGTCTTGTTCGGTGCTCAGTTGAAGCTGAGGAGGGGGAAAAACCCACAGTGAGTGGAAACTGCATCTCAGTCCCCGGTTTGATTCTCACCCTGACAGCAAGCATCTCATGCCAAAGCTATTTCCCCGACTAGAAACAGACCCCACAGCACTTGTGCATGCTGTGTGTTCGCCAGCAGCCTTCCTTGCTTGAGGAAATACCCAGCTGTAGAGTTGCAGTGGGCACACCATGAACAGGGGCATGCTGGTTCATACTGCTCATGGCTCCCATAGCACCTGTGCATTCAGTGTTTCACTTCCAGCAACTGTTAAAGTACTAGTGGGCAAGTTTTTGTAAATCAGGTTGGAACCATTTGGGCAATCACTGTCCCTTGCTGTCTGCTCTGCTCCTCTGCTAGAACTGGTGGAAGGAAAGGGCAGACGCTTCACTGCAAGGTCCTAGGATTTTGCATTGATACAGCTTAACATGCATGTAATGCTCTCTGCAAACAGTTCTTTGCTTGGAATGATAAACGGTGTTGCCACAGTGCTACAAGAGGCAACACCCTGAAAAGGATGCAGCAATTCAAGCTAATTTCCGTCTTCCCTTTGGAGGAGTTTGCAAATGATGGGTAGTAGAGACCCCAGCTATGCCTCTGCAAGGATTTTGTTAGGGATTTTGGACAGCGGAGATGCCATTAAAGCACAAAAACATTCTTCCACAAAAAAGCAAATACTCCAGCTAGATGCCAAAGACAATTAAAACAATGATTTTTAACATCACACCAACAAGAGAAGCAATTATTTGTAATTTTTGTAATTTACTGTTTATTTTCATATACAAAAAGATAAACTTGAAATAGTTCTTTCTAGTTTTTTTCCTCCTATCTGTTGGAGTGTAGCTGCTTCACACAGGGCAAATACTACATTCATACTGGTTTATTCGGACACCCAGTGCAAAGCTGAAGCAGCAAAACTCCAACTTGGCAGATCTAATTTCAAACTTGAGACTCATTTCTAAAATACCACAGTAAAAAGGAACAAAGATCCACTGCAAATTCATGAACTATGATACAATGTTCTTTCCAAAATGTCTTCATTTCATAACTGCAATACAATGGATGTCTGCATTAGGCCATTTTATATATACATTTTATATATATATACTTTTGCAGAATATATATATATAATATACATATATAAAAAATCAGCACACTTCAATCCAAAAGGGGTTACAGCAACGAGCTTAACTCTCTGGACACTTTTTTCTGTAACAGGATACTTTAGTATAACTTTTGTTAACTCAGTAGTACAAGCTATTTCTGTTCTACATTTTTATAGCTACAAGAGTGAAATATAACCTACAACATTTACATTTCACATATCTTGGTATACAAACAGTACTTATTGAATTTGAGCCAAGGACCAAAAGACTCTTTAAAAATTATTTCACCATCTGATAGAGCTTCCTGTAATTTACACTCAGTTTATTCTTCAATCTTCTAAATCATTTACTTAATCTCATAGTTTGAGTTTAAATCCATTCAAACTGGAAATCCTGGAGAAACAGGTTACTGCAAACTCTTATGTATACTCTATATATACAAGTTAAGTAACACAGCGTAATAAGACTTAGCTATTTATCCTAAAACTGATATACACATATTTCACTACGCTAGACAAGTCTTAGGATTTTTATTTTCTTTAAATAAAGCACAAATTTAGAAGTAGCTGGTAAAACTTACAAGAAGATGGTTTAAAATGACAGATGGTTAGGGTGAGATTTCTTTCTGCTGGTGCCAAAACGTTTTCTTGTGAGTTTTGTACTATGCTGTGTTGTTTAACTGTATGTGTCTAATGTTACATGCAGAAAGCTCTTTCCACAAGAATTGACATCAAACTGTACTTAAGTCAGCTTTACAGTATAAAATTTGTCAAACTTAAGGACGAATGTGAAAATATTAACAGGTGAAAGATCAGGCTTTCAACTCTATCATGAGGATCATGCAGAATTCATAAGCAGATAGTTTTGAGCAGATTGACAATGGCATTGTGCGGAGTTATGGCATAGAATTGAGGTCAAGAATGTTACTTAGTTTGCAGTAACCACCTCCTTCAATTCTCATCCACCAACAAATTGACTTTTGCATCATAGTTATTCCACTGGAAGGCCATCAGCATTGCAAAATGCCTCCTTCTGGGAGATTTTAGTACTTTTGTAAATGATTTACCAAAGATAATCATAAACCATCAATAGCCATAGACACATTAGACAGTTGAGGAAAAAATGGGGAAAGAGAAACATCTCTTTATCTTTCTTTAGTAATAGTAATTACTAGCAATTAATTACCAGTAATTAGTTATTTAAAGGAACTACTAGTAATAGTAAATTCATTAATATTTGAATTGGAAAGCTATTTTGTCTAAGTAAAATACAGACTGTAATGTTGCATCATCTACGTAGACACGGGTTTTTTTAAACAGATATTTGAGAGGGGAACACGTACAGTAAAACTTTAAGTAAAAGAATGGTCTCACATTTTTTTCCCCAGCAAATATATCCTGAACAGAATTCTCTTCAGCAAAGTACCATTAAGAAGTCACTGTGATTGAAAGTCTGCTTTTATGAGAAGGTTCTCGGGAGAAGGCAGTTGGAGAAGGGGATAGACAGGTTCTAGGTTTTGCCAACCTAGATTTTTTTGCTATCAATAAAGTTGCTCTGGTGCTAAATCCACCTTCAGGAGCTATGAAATTCCAACTTCTTCCTACTCTGTCATGGTTGGATTTTTGGTTTGGATTGGGTTTTATGGGGGGGTTTTTTTGGCATGTTTTTAACAGGGGTGGCAATACAAAGATGCCAGTGACTATTGAATTAGGATTTTAATTGACTAGGATGGTTACTGGTTAAACTTCAGTTCCTCAAAACAGTGGAAAAGTTGAATTAACTATGGCCAATGTCTTCCTTTTCACAAAAACAGAAGCTATGAAGTCTTCCCAGAACATGCTAACCTTTTGCAATACTAACCTTACTGGAATGTTGTACACTGAGGTTGGTTTTTGTTGTTGTTTTAACAACTGGAAAGATTAAGAGGCCTCTGCTTCAAAATGGGCCAAAAAATGCAGGAACAGTGTTTTAATCACATCATCTGCCCCATTAAAATACTGAAATAAAAGGCTAACAAAGGAAGCACTTTTCAGAAAACACTTTCTTGATATATATCCAGCACAATGCCATTATAGAGCTTCAGAGAAGCCCTTTTGGTTTCAACGGTGGAAAACAAAAAAGTTTTGTTTTTTTCCTTCAGTCCTTGGGGATCACTTTCCATTTACATACATATATCATACAGATACATCTGTATATGTATATGATACATATATATAAACACCCATCTATAGCAAGGTTCCTGTTTGTGTATGTTACAATATTGTAGTATCAAGGAGAATCCAGATAGCAACACTGTTTAACATGAGGTTTGAGGTAATTGGTTCTTGAAATACCTGGATCACAGACTGCATCCAGAAATAACAGCTGGGCAATGAAAAGTGTTTTTTCAGACAGAAAAAAAAGGAGTAAAAGAAAAAAAAAAAAAAAAAAAAAAAAAGCTTACAGCAGTTGCTTTTACGTGGAAAAATAAAGGCACAACAGAATAGCATTACATTTCAGAACAGCTGGATGGACGTAACACAAGTATGATCTCTTTCTGTGGAAGTGTCCTGACAAAAAGGATTACTGCTTACTTAATAGGTTATCACTTCAGTCAGGGAACCAAGCGTCACCCTAAAACTAGAGTTTTCAAAAAGAAGTCCCATGTAAGTAAGGGACCAGGTGTGTTTAGAAAGTTCTCCAGGAACATACGCACACTCCCACTGAAGTAGATGTCAAGTCTCCCCCCGGCTTCCACAGGGACAGGACTTCACCAAGAACACTTGATCTAGGACTCGGCAATTGCAGGAGCCTGCTCGAAGCACAGATTTCAAAAGGCGCACTGTCAAACTGGCTTCAAGGTAGCACAGTGTATTGTTTGTTTTAAAGCTTTTTTCAGTAACTCTTACCTCACTGACACCGTGCTGTCAAGGTTAAGGGAACCAAAAAGACTGGAGTGAATTTTTGATCCAATGGGAAAAGTCAGCTTAAGTGAAAAGAATACATTTTAGTTTTTTTTCTTTAATACTTTAAAAATACCTTGGATTGGTTACACAAATTTGAAATGCTCTTTGTCTAAGCAGGACTTTGGACATGACAGTGCTCCTTTTCTTTAGTGCATCTGACCAAGACCATAAAATCTGACGTTGGGAACACAGAGGACATATCTGCGTGTTCTGGTGAAGCCTGATTAGTTGTGTCACTTCAGAGAGAAGGAACTTCTAGGAATTGGTTTTATCAGGACTCTACTGGCAACAGCTCCTTACAGATCATATTGTCAATGCAGCAGACGCAACCACTATAAACGGATACGGCCGCAAGTGAGATCAGCCCGGCTATTTGGTCTCAGTAAATTCTTAACACCCTGACTTCGCAACTCACTGCAGCATCACGGCAAATGCCAAAAGACACACTGCTCACACATGGCTACTCGCATGAATACATGAAAAACCTCTTAAACTGAAGATGGTCATAGAAAAGCAACAAGCATCTGTAGCAGAAGGGATTGACACGCAAGATAACCTAAAAATACACTCAGTGCCATCCTCAAAGCATGTCCAAGTACATCCAAACTTGCTCCTCAAACTGGTTTCAGGCTCAACTTGTCCCATCCTCTAGACTTCGATGTAGTGCACAATTAATTTAAACATTATATATATTTATTTATTTATTTATTTGCTGTGCGTACACAGACATTTCTCCCTTTTCCCTGCAGAAACATATTAGACATTACAAAAATAATTTGTGGTATAAAAGAATTCTCACACAATGTAGAATTTTTGTTTGTATATGTAACTAAAATATATATTTTTTTTCCCCAAAAGTAAAAAAGTCAAAATGTCCTTATTTTCCTCTATTATATAGTCTATTTTATTTACAATGTTACCAAACAATATTCTGTATGTAAAAGTGATAACAGTTTGCAGGACACTTCCTACTTAGCAACTTTTTAAGCGGAGTGTGGCTCGAAGAGGACTGCAACAACAGCACTGTCACAGTGTTAGCAACCAGCACCTTCCTCTGCAATGTGAGTTTCTTCCATACTACGTGAAACCAGATCTTTCCCCTGCAAAACAGGGGAAGTTCTGACAGTCTGCCTAGAAAGTAGCACAAGAGGAGTAAAACGTGTGTTCTCCGGTTTCTGTGCTGTGATACTAAGGAGGATCAGGATTCCTAATGGCAAAGCCTGACCCCACCAACCTGGAAATACCCCCCAGCAACGTTGCACTGAATGGAACCAAAGCTGCTGCTGCTGCTTCTACTGAAACCAACAGCTTCAAGTGGGAACAGCAGCGAGTCAGGAGACCCAAGTAAAATGCAGTGGAGTTACTAGGGGGCACCCAGGGACCTTCTCTTCAAAACAAACATACACAAAGATCTCGGCATTTCCATAGGTGTAACTTTATCTTCTGTAAAAAAAATTCAATCAATGAGGCAAAATAAAAAGTGTTTTTCTTTTGTCTTAAATAGAGAAAACTTTATGATCAGAACTAGCTAAATTCCTTAATCACAATGAATAAGTCTGATACTACTTAGTAGTTAGACTTGTTTAGACTGTAGGTAGGTGTAGTAGTTGGACGCTTAGACTGGTTTATAGCCATCTCTTATAACATCCACATATATTTCAACATGAGCCACATACAATTTCCAGCCTTGCTGTACTAATGCAATTTCATTAGCAAGTCACAGCTCTATCATCTCAAAAATAAATCAATTTTAGTTCCTGTGGTATTTCCAATTTCAAAAATGTGAGCTCAAACTTCCTCCAGCTAGGAAACCAGCCCAGCCAGCAGAGTAAATTCATAAAGGGAGTTGCACCAGAGAGATGGGGAATCCTGGTTCCTAAAGTCAAGGAGAATTTTCACCCAGGATATTCAAGGTTAGTATTTACCTAAGAGCTTCCAGACAAGAGAGGAAAGTCAACAATAAAATTCTGCAGCAAAGCTTTTGAAGAGCTTCTTCCTCTAAGTCTGAATGGGAAACGAAATTTAGTGTTTGGGAAGTAATGGTAAGAGATGTTGTACCCATCATATTCAAGGGAGTGTTAAGAGGAAAAAAGCCACAATTGTTTATTACAGCTACACCTATGGATGTGCCTGATTGCTGACTTGGAAAAAGCCTCTGCACTACTGAACAGAACCAAAATCATGTTGTCAATGAGAGTTCAAATGCTAGATTAGCGGTGAGGAAACTACTTGCTTGACAGCTCAAGTGTCAAAAGACCAATAGGTTCATTACAGCTTGTCTTCATCAGTAAAATAAATAAATATCAGTTTAAAAGAACAGCACTAGCTAAACTGGTACAAATCTGTAAATATGCAAAAGTTCAGGATTTCCTTCTCTGCCGTGATAGCAAGACACACATGCCTACATACATTTAAAACTTGTAACTGAGCACACACACAATTTGGAAATTCTTTTAAAAATCAGTTTCTGAATCCTGTTGACAAGATGATCTATAAGGAACCATTACACCAGGGAAGATGTAATACTTTACAATCAATATTTGGTCAAAGTTTGTACGGTTGTGCAGTTCCCCGCAGTAAGATAAGCTACACGTAAGAATTTGTGTTTATGCTTTCTCAAAAGAGAAGATTTCAGAGACTGTCTAATAGGCAATTAAAATCATATGGCACTTGCAATAAATACTTTAAAGCTTCTTAAAGAAATCAGGATAAAAAAGCAACTGCTGTAATAAGCCTGTTTTAGCCATAATACATAACGCTGAAGGAAAAAATCCAGAACAGCAAATAGATATTAACAGTTAAAAGACAGTACAGCTTTTTTCTTTCTGCAGCAATACGAACCAGCTCCCATTCCCGGGGAAACAGGAACAAGCGCAACTTGAAACAATTATTCACTCAATCGTAACTGCTCTACGCTCCACCCCAACCCTTACATCACTTCACTTCTAAAACATAGTCACATTTTTATATAAATCTCAGTGCAGAAATGTATTAAACATGAAAAATACTGATCCTGCAAACCTTTACAACTATGCTTAACATCAAGCGGGTGCCTAACGTCATGACACCAGAAGAGCTACCTACACGCTCGATGCTAAGCACAGGTATGTCACAGCATCAGGCCCAGAGATGCCACCTGCCACCAGGGACATCAGCTGGGTCCAAATGGTATCGTTCTGTCTGGTATTGTCAAGGTGTTCTCAACAGGAGCACATCAAGAAACAGAAACTTCCAAACCTACACATGGAAATACAGTTACATGTGTGTACATACTCATATGCAATATACATTCAGTAACTTGAAAGAATAGGTTAAGACTTTATTCAAACAGACAAATTAAGGCAATTATCTTAATGTCACTCCAAGATAAAGGACCATGTCCTCATTTCCGACCTCTAGGTTTTAAAGCTATATTTTTCAAGAAATATATTTCAATTTTCTTTATATTTTCTCCAATTAGTGATTTTGTCTGCTTAATAAATTATATCTGTGCAAGGGTGCACGCTGACAATTTGGCAGTGGCAAGAAGTCCAATTCATTGATATAATACAGACTGTTATGTTTTCGTTATAGGGTGATTAGTTCAGGACTGCGTTTTGGCTTAACACAAAGAAAAATTTAGAAGCTCTGGCCATCCAATGGACATAACTTTGTCAGTCTAGCAAGACACAGAATTCATGTTATATTCAAAGTAAAAAAAAAATAAAAACAATAATTCAAAGAACAAAAAAAAAAAGATGTACTGTCCTTTCACTAAAACAGACCAAAAAAATAACGCAGAATGGAAAACAGCCTTCACAAATAAAGAGTGAATAATGCCCAGGTACCTTATATAGGCAGTTATTCTACAACTGTATACAGTTATTTACAATGGTGCTTTATAAAACAAACAAACAAAAAATGGTAGCACTTCCTAAAAGATTTTGGAACTTTTTTTCTTTTTTTTTTTTTTCTTTTTTTAAAACTCCCTTGTCATAAAAGCCAACTTACATTAAAATATACTTACTACAAGACAACACAACTAACAAAATATATAATAAAACTCATACAAGTAGAAAATTCTGAGGTATTTCTGGTTTGAGGTGGTCTGTGGTCATGAAGTTTTTAATTTTTTTTTTTCAGTTTAAACCTCGGAAGCCACGTAACGTGTGTATGTGTGTTTTGTGGTATTATTTTTTTTTTTTTTTAGTTTTTGTTTTTTTAAACATTGCATGTTTTGCAAATTAAAAAAATATTTCAATGTTGAATCAGCAGCATTAGGAACATTCACTGACTAGAGCGAGTTTATGGCATAATAAGAGTAACGGTATTTTAGAATATGCACCACTTTAAGACAAAAGAGTTTCGTCACAGAGTAAGGAGAAAGCAGCCGCAAAGAAACCAGCCGGAGAGATTCTGCGATAATCACTGCTGCTGCTGCTCAGCTGCCTCTGCATCCTGCAACTGGGCAGTTTGTAGGCTTCTCAGATGCTACAGGAGCCATCTGCCATCAGTTCAGGTATTTCCACTCCTGGCCCCACACCCCGCAACCCCAAATTAATAATAACAATTTAAAAAAAAATTATAGAGACAGCTTTCATGCTTTTCCTCTTTTCACCGCCTGCACCAGTAGCTTGGGCTGACAGATAATCAACCTGACGCTGACTTGCCTGAACTGACTCACACTTAAAGTGAGATGCAAAAATTTTCCCCATCTTCTGGTATTTTACCAAAGTGCTTCTGAAAACACACTTTCCCACCTCTTCCAATTAAACTGCTTCAAAGCATCCTTCACATTACTACCTGGAGTAAAAAAATAAAAGGTAATTATAGTTCTGCTTTGTTCTTTTACCAGCCAAGCCCAAGACACTGGAGGAATAAGGAACTAGCGCTTTGTTTACAATCCCTGGCTCTTTAACTCCGCTTTCTCCATACGCTGCAGCCGTTAATACTCTGCCCAGAAATGTCCTTCCCCTCCTCTAATGGTTACCTGAGAAGTAGCTCCATAGCAAATGATGTTTCCTCAAATGCTGCCAAGTCCAACGTCACTCTCCCCACCCCTATTCTACGCTCCCCCCTTCGCTTCTACCACCAAGAATTAACATTCTTTGCCTAGTTACTTTTTTTTTTCCATGTTACAATGACACCCGTTAGATCCGTAAAAGACACATCTGCTGTTTTTTTTTGAAGCTCACTTCCAAAAAAAAAAAAAAAGCAACTGAACCCAAAACCAAAACAAAATGGGGATAAAAATCCTTTTGAGGAAGGTGTATTCTTTACATAACAGTCTTTAAGTTTCCTCCACAGTTTGCAGCATTGCGTTTTCTAAGATGGTAGGTGGTTTTCCTTTATGTCACAGATGCTCCGCTCAGAAGACAGACTGATAAAGAGAAACCCAGAAAACTGAATGAAATAAAAACAACTGAAGTGAGTTTGTTGAGGTTCTGAGGTACCTGCACCTTTTCTGCATTCATTAGTCGGCACCTGAATGCTTGCTGAAATGTCCATTTTTTAATACAGTAGAGCAATGTGCTGGTAAAATTGATCCAATCCAAAAAACAAAAATAATAATAATAACAATAATAATAAAAAGTCAAGATAAAATAGCAGCTGCATTCATGTGTTTGTTGGATTTTTGTGGTTTTGTTTTTTTGTGTGGTTATTTTTTTTTTTAAACATTTTTCTTTTTTTTTTTTTTTTTAATCCACTGAGTCTGGAAAGACCAAAGCGAACCAGGACTTAGATACTAGACTCTTTGGGCGGCAAGTCCACGTTGGTGACGGATGTCACGATGGAGACGAGGCAGTCCGAGGTAGTGCCATTTACGGATTTGCGAATCTGCGCAATGCGCTCCTCGACACAGCCCGCCGAGAGCCGAGCCTCCGCATCGTGGTCCCAGCACTCTTCGATGGTCACACAGAGCTGCGCCAAGCCCTGCGGACAACAAGGGGGAGAAAGAATCTTTAGCAACAAAGTCTGCTCCAGTGACTGTCCTTGCAGTGGATGGGGAGGTCCACTTAACACAGCTTAACATTCTAAAAAAAACCCACGAATATTTTCTCCACAGTATTCAAATTACCATGAGATTATCTTTAAAAATTACTTTAAAAATATTTGTTTTCAGGGGTTAAGTTTCTGCTTTCTAAGGCTGTAGGGTTTGGTCTCACCTCTCATCTAGTTTTTTTTCAGACCCTCAAAAGTACTTTTTTTAATATCAAAGCACATCACGAGCTTCAGCAGTTTACGCTTTTAAAATACATCAAGTATTATGATTCCCATGATAAAATCATGAGAGCTAGCAGCACTGCATCATTTACTACAAAACCATTGCTTTGTTTGCAATCACTTTGGTAGACATCCCCAAAATAACCGAATTCAAGACTGCTGGAAGAGCGATGGTCTTATTTGAACCCCACTCACCCAGCAACTGGAACAGTCATCTTTATCTACAACCCACAGCTCTCCTTGACGTCTAGGCAATGAGGTAGTACACCTCAGTCTAGCCAAAACTGTGGCAGTTTGTTCAAAACAGAGGAATTTAGCTTCTTACTGAAGCCCTGGGAGATTTCATCATCTGCTCCATTTCCCAGTCTGCAAAAAATCACCTCTTTTATGAAAAACACGAGCCCAAAATGATCTATCTCTGGGAAACCCACGCTGCATTTTCCTTCACTGTCTGCTTGCCTTTGTATATAATTAATTTTTCCTTAAAAACCTGTTCAAGCCTTGTATGCTACCTAGCTTTTGAGCAACATGTCTCTGATGGTATAGATCATTTTGTTTTTCTTAATGAAAGGGACTCTATTTTCCATTCTTTCATCATATGAAGAGTCCTACTAAACCAGCACATGCTCCCCATTCAGCACTGGCTGACTTTAATCAGCTCGTTTACTCTTTAAATACATGGGACAAATGGAAAGGGGAGTGTGAAGGTGTTGAGCAAACCCTTATTCTGCAGCACTGAGTCTCTCTAGCACTGGGAAGCGGGTCCGTGCACTGGGGTGGACTGGTTGGCTTCCCTTTGAAGCCAATGAGTGATGCATAAGCACATCCCTCATTTCTGTCACGTAGGAAAACATTTTCCACCGTTAACCAGGAGGGACATACAGGGTGTTTCAGCCAGTGATCCTTGAACACGGGGCGCATCTTCTTGTGAACCACCACTTCTTGCAGGTCCTCAAGGGATGGGTGCTGACCTATTTCTTCTTCGAAAGGCAGCATGTATTCATCCACTGGACCTAAGATGCACACAGAGAACCGGGTTAGTATGGAAACAGCCTCTGCAGAGCCATGTCCCCCCCCACGCACGAGCTGTGGCTCCAGAGCAACCTCAACACATCGCAGCAAAGCAGACAAAATGTGATTTACGTTCCTCGTGAACAATGGACTTTGCTATCCCTGCTGCTTGTCTGGCCATGCATTTTCCACCTCATTGAGTTACAAGTCTGAACCTCATTCGGGCCTCCTGATCCCACCGCTCTCCTTGAGGAGGCTCGCTGGGTAATCCTTGATTTATTTTAATAGAAAGGGCAAATCAGCCTGTCCTTCTCACATTTTAGCATAGCAACTCAACACACAACCTAGAGAAAGGTTTCAGCATGAGCATAATTTCATTTTAGGCAGACTAGCAAGGTCAAGCCTATACTTCTAATTTCTGGTTTTGTGGCCTGGCTTGTTCATAGGTTTGAGTCAACCCTGACACACCGGAGCCAGATGCACTTGTCCCATGTGCCAGCTCCTAAGTGCAAAATGATTTCCAAACACTTCAGTTACAGCAGTTACGCCTGTGAACTGCCCTGGGCCACAGGAATGAGACAACTGTTATGAGTATCAGTGCAGATGCTGGGCAGTAGGAATAACTTCTGCTTATTGAAACGTCGTTTGGCCTTTGGCAACGTAAAGCTGCTCTCTCACAAGAGGCAGCCTGGCCTAACTGATGGGCTTCCTCAGGGTGCTCTGCAGCACCACTTACGGTTTCTTGGAAGCAGAGAGTGATCTCTTTCAAGAGTGGAGACATTTCAAGAGGGCCTTCCCAGACTAAAATAAAAGAGCTGTCCACTTCAGCTGGTCATGAACTGTGATACCAAGAACAAGATATTTATGTAGTCTAAAAAAACCTAAAAATCATTAAAACAGCTTATCATTATTCTTGTTGACACAATGCCAGTCACTAAACCAAACTGAAACACTCATTATGACGGATGGCACAATACCACTCACAACCTTCTCTTCCTCTTTCTCCAAGAGGAACCAAGGCTCTGAGGAGCTGCACTGGTGATCTCCAAGCCAAATCATCCTCACCACCTATCCCACAGCTGGAACTGAGTCAAAGCTCTGTTTCTGAAGTTACATTCATTGCCCTTCAGCTGCACACATCAGGACTAGGGCTACTGGTCACTGAAGCCAGCAGACATGATTTTGACCACTAAGATGGAGCCGATCTGTTAAATAAGGCGATGCCATCTAGACAACATCACTTCTGAGCTAAAGTCTGGATGAGGTTCAGCATAACACCCCTCATCCCAAAGGAAGCCTTTCCTGTGATTTAACGGTGCTGTGTACAACAGCTGGAGCATCTCGGCCAGCTGCTGCCTGAGAAGAGTTGGAAGGAGGTGACAAATGTGAGAGGCAAAAATCCAAGTGGATATCTGGGGGACCTCAACAGAGGGGGGTTACTCCTACATGAGTGATCTCGGTATCACTATTTCTCTCCACTGTGCTCCTAGCTCTGTGCTCCTCTGACATTTTATCTGGTTAGATAGTAAACTTTTGAAGAAAAGACCTTCTCTTACCACACATCTACACAGACATCCTAATTATTTTCAAGCTCCTTTGTCCTACTGTAAAACCAACCAACATATTTGAAGTCCAGGTGACATATTGTTAATTTATGAACTTGATATTCAGTCCAGAGCACCCATGTCTATACAAGAAGAAAGCAGTTGGAGCAAGCAGCCTTGGAGCTACTACAATTACATGATTGCTTCCCCATCCAGGGCCAAGATCCTGCAAATGACAAGAGTGTCACCAAACAGCTGATGCGCTCTTTGGACAGAAAATATGCCCCATTTTGCAGCATCATTTTAGGATTAAAAAAAAACTGAGAAAGGAGACACCATGGAAGTGCATTCTTTTTGATCATTCAGGAGAAAGTGAGATCCTCCAAAGTAGATGGAACAACAAATTAAGCCCACTCCTGAGACAGGGCTTGATCAGCAAAAGTCAAACATTAATATCTAACGACTTATGATAGCAGGGAAATGGGCTTGATGACCCAAGAGTTCCTTCCAGCCCTGTGTTCCTGCTTTTTCACCAAGGTATTTCACTTTTGGGCTTTCCATTCAGGCTACCACACTGCCCTGCAGAAGTGAGACGTGACATCCAAGCTGGAGCTAAGTGTGGAGCTCAAAGCCTGCCTTGGTCCCAGGCAGGAACGCAGAGTGCCATGGAGAGCAGGGCAGAGCAGGCACAGGACTAAAGGACACCCACCACTGATGGAGGAATCACTTACTCCTCCCTCTGTGTTCTCAGCCAACTTGCAATGTAACCGGCGTAGTCAAAAGCACTTTCAGACTTGAACACTAAAAGGTTATTATCTGCAGAGAGGGACGCCTTGTGTTAAAAAACAAGCAAGTGAAAAAACAGGCTAGCTGATTAATAAAAATACACCATTGATTTTTTTTTTTTTTTTTAAACAAAGCCAGGTCCATTCTCTGGACCACTAAACCATGCTGAAACAGAGCCCTCCCCAGGGAAGAGAAGATTTTTATTCTTACCATCAACTGCTCTACATCTGGAGACTAGCTCCCACAACACCAGTCCCATTGCATACATGTCTATTCTCAGGAAGGCGTCTCGTTGGAAGTTGATTGCTCCCTCTAACACTTCGGGAGCCATATACCTCCTTGTTCCCACCTACAGTGAAAGAAAAAATTCAAATTACTTTCCAGTTGGGCCCGTCAACGTCCGCTGGTTGGAGATAAATGACAGCTGGTTTCACTAGCCTTAAGGCTACTTCTGCTAAAGTTGCACCTCACTCAGAAAACAGCCAAAAGGGGGCTGGTTTTTGTGACACCAATTCTTGTTAAGATCATCCCAATCTAGATATGGTGAGAGGCAGTAGTTTAAAGCTGAAAGACGGTAGATTTAGATTAGATATTAGGAAGAAATGTTTTCCTGTGAGGGTGGTGAGACACTGGCCCAGGTTGCCCAGAGAAGCTGTGGATGCCCCATCCCTGGAGGGGTTCAAGGCCAGGCTGGATGAGGCTTTGAGCAACCTGGGCTAGTGGGAGGTGTCCCTGCCCATGGCAGGGGGGTTGGAACTCAATGATCTCTGTGGCCCAAACCATTCTGTGATTCTGTGATAGATAAACTACCTGAAGGAAAAAGCCAAAGTACACGGCTACGTGTGTGATATTCATTCAGTGTACGGTGTAGCTCTAATTTGAATGCAGCGCGGCACCGTGAGTATGGATGAAACCCTGCCTTCTCTGCATCCCACCGCATCTTGCTCCAGCAGCACACGCTGCATGAGAAAATGCTGTCTTTGGAGACCCAGAAACCACCCTGAGATCAGGTCAGACTTGGTTATCATAGTTGTTGAAAAAAAAAAAAAAACAGTATATA
>NW_010140093.1:0-11119 GCF_000699245.1 Pterocles gutturalis | reverse complement strand
CACCTCAGCGCTCCCCCCTTCCCGCCTCTTCTGACCTGAGAGTTTTGTCGTGGTTTTCATTGCAAAAGCACTCTCTCTCCTCAAGAAACAGCATTAAAATGGCTAATTGTTCTCCTTAAAACATGAAGAAACTTCCTCAAGTGGCTTTTCACTAGCTCATCACCGCCACTGCCCTCTCCTGCCCCTTCCAGTCTCGCTTTCCTGGCCCTGAATGAGTTGTGCCTCGAGTACTGGATCCCAGAGAGTGTCTCCTCCTTTCTTTCCTTTTAAAGATTCAGGAAAAAAATCCCTTGTAATGAAGAAAAGCTTCTCAAGATGCAATGTAGTCACTCATATAGCTCAAAGTTTTGTTGAAAGCATATGTTTTTATCTTACAGAGTGCCTTAAACTGTTATTTTTGTTTATTGAATCTAGTTTTACTAAGGGTAGTAAAAATCCTTCCCTTGAAAATGTTTACTACAAGGGCTTTCACACAGAGAACGTGTACATGACTGTTTCCACACTTGTCCCAAAGGCATTACGTTGTCACTGGGGGATGTTTCTGTTAATATTCTCTGGAATTTCCCAGGCAGTCACGGAATATCTTGTTTGCAGAAAGGGGAACACTGAAGGAATGGCACTGCTACACTGATTTTTTTTTTTCTCTATTCTTTTGTTTGTATTTGCTCTTCTGGCTGCAAAGTGGGTGATTTCTAGCTTTGGTGAAAAGTGGGGATCGTAGTCCTCTGTCCTCTGCCAGCTGTGTTAGTCTGAGTTGGGAGTATCTCCAGACACGACAGGCTGTAAGCCATAAATTGCAGGCCAGTTACGATGAGCTGCAGAACAGAACGTAGTTAGCCAGTTCCTGGTGTTGTGCGGTAGAATGGTGTTAGTGAACAGGTATACCGTTCCTCCAAGTATGTGTTAGCCCATGAAAATGGAAGCTGTTGCCCGTTGGAGAATTGGCTTAGATGTGGTTATTTTTGGCACCATGTCATTGCTGGGAATATTTTCTTATGCTAAAAAGACAATTTTGTTGGCATGCAAACAATTAAGATTTAGTCTTACGTACAGACTGATGTTTATTTCTGTTCTTCCAGATATCAGTTGTATGATATTCTGTACTTTTGGCAATGAAGAAAGGATCCGTAAGAAAAGCATTATGTAGAAAAATACAGATGTCAGCTTCTCGGACACCTAGTCCAATGTCTCCTGTCAGTTCAAGTACCAGATCACCATCTCCTCTTAGCCGACAGACATCTCCATCTGCTCGCAAAAGCACAGAGCAGGGGAACCAACAACTTGATATTACAGCAGAAAATGTAGAAGCTGCTTTTGAGTGTAAGTTTCATAAAGGTACTGTATAAATAGCTGCTGGTATAAGACTACATACTACAAGCCTAAAAAGCCAATGTTCTGTGAAGTGTATGATTAAAGATGTATGCTCTGTTGGAAAGAACCCCGAAAAATTTGCTTTCATCTTTTGGTACGCAAATGTGGAAATGATAGTAATGACAGCTGTGTAGAATAATGAGATTTTTACTCCTTACATTCTGTGCCGGGGGGAAGACTGGCCAAGGGAGATGCACACTGCGCCTTTCTCAAA
Organism: Pterocles gutturalis; assembly: GCF_000699245.1. NCBI lineage: Eukaryota > Metazoa > Chordata > Aves > Pterocliformes > Pteroclidae > Pterocles > Pterocles gutturalis. The sequence goes on along the minus strand of NW_010140093.1, from coordinate 9,534 downwards.
AGCCTGTACCCGCTTACTCGAACATGTCATTTCCTGTAAATGCTTCTGGTGTGCTGTTTCTTCTCATCTCCTGTGGGGGAGAAATAATTTTCAATGTTTCCCTGTATTCAGTGTGAAGTAAAAGACCAATATAAGGATCACCAGTCCTTTCACTACTGAAGACAGTTTCTCTGTTTAATTTCAGATGAAAATGGTCTTAGTCCAGGAGTTAGGTACATTACTGAACCCCTTATAAAAGGTCTGTCAAAACAGGAAAACTTGGCATGTATAAGCTCACTGAATCTTTCTTCCCCAAAGGATGGAGACAAGAAATTTAAGGTAAGTTATTGGGAATAAGTCGTAATTAAACAAAGTTAAAAATTAATTTTGCTTTATTTTTTAGTAAAGGTCTAATTTTAAGTGGATGTAAACAGCTATATTCTAATTACGTTAGCCTAGTTCTACAAGCAGGTTCTGTTTTTTAAAAAAAAAGTCAGTAGAGTCTTGTGAAAAATAAAAAAAATTTGGATCATTTAGAATGAAGTTTAGAACACCATCCACTTTCATAATTTTTTAGCTTTTGGATTGTGCTGGGTTTTGTGTTTTAATTTTTTTTAATTACAGTTTCCCTTTTGCGTAGATGAGACCGGTCCACTGTAAATTTAAAATCTAGTTTTCCAATACTATGGAAGACTGTACTTCAAGCAGGGTTTTAGAATGCAACAGTGAAACTGATTAATAAAATGTTAAATATTTTGTATTTTTTTTAATGAATAGGGGGTTATTAAAAATAGAAATCTGCCTTTCTCTTTAAAAAAAATTAATAAAGCTGCAATGCTAATGGATTAATTTTCTGTTCTGTAGTACATAGAAAACTTAGAAAAGTGCTCTAAGCTGGAGACACTAAATCTTAGTAACAACCAAATAGAGAAGATTGAGAAGCTGGATAAGCTGATGAAGTTGCGTGAACTCGATTTGTCTTGCAACAAAATCAGGTAAGGGGAAACACTAATGGTTTTGGTAAGCCCAGATAGGATAAAGCTGACGTTCTCTTGAGTGAGTTCACTCGCAGGTGTGAACAGTTAAGGTGAATTTCCCAGCAGTTGTATATCAAGCCTAACAGGCTTTGGTGAGATCTTAAAAAGCACAAGCTCTTAGGTATTGGAAGGATAAATAGTACTGGGAGGTCCTGTTAGTGTACCATAGCTGCAGTTAAACTTGTTTTCCTAGGAAACCAAGCCAGGAACGCAAGTTGCCAGATACCATAATGAAAAGTGTACAATAATCCAATTAAATGCATTAAAAATGTAATTAAACTTTTACTGCAAATTATTACAGGTGATTACAAGAAGTTTTCTTTTAGGAGAGGAAGCTGAATGGGCTTGATCCAGCAGGCCATAAACTCACTACATTGCTTTTTCACTTTTGCTGTTTTGAGAGTCTGGTGTCTTTTGTAAGTACTAAGAAAATGTTGAAGGGTGATAGTTCAGGTAATAGCAAAATTCTTTGTTTCCTTCAATTTTTCTGTTAGTGATTTATGATCTTTACATGAGACTGACTTTGCAGTAGAGAAGTTAACAATAGGAAGTAAGCAAGACACTGGTGTTTCTTTGCATTGCATTTGCACAACTTCCTCTCTCAACAGGAATTGAAAAGGTCAGAGTAGCTGTTAGCTACTGCTGCATGTTTTCAGACTTTCGTGATATACGGTTTGTTCCTAATCAATATTACAGTCACAAGACCACATTCTACTGTACTTTGTTACAGTACTCAACTGTTTAGATAAATGTCCAAGTTAACTAAAACCTACTCTGTTTTCCTCATTAGCTATTTAGTGTTTTAATGAAAACACTAAAGAAAAAGTAGTTCTGCATGCTGCCAGTTTACAGGTGATCCTTCCTTTGTATGGAGAAAAAAAAAAACACCCCAAACCAACAAACCCAAAAGATCTTTATTTTTCTTATTCTGCATACCACAACATTCTCAGGAGAAAAATAACCAATTTGGCATATTAAAATAGCATTACCACACATTAAAATAATTTTAATATTAAAATGAAGAAATATAAAAGTAAAGGTTTTGCCACGGTGAGCAAGAAAGTCTCGCTGTAAATTTTTTTTTTCCTCTTAATGTAGTGTTTGGAAGCAAGCTGGTATAATTTAATGTGAATTGTGAGTCCATGGCAGTAAACAACTGTTTTTGCTAATCTCTTGGACGGTAATTACTTGAGGCACATTTTGCTGTAGTTTATCCATAATGCCTCAGTTAGACTATAAATTTGCTGTGGTTCATTCTAAGTTATGTTTTTCTTCTTATTTTCAGGAATATTGAAGGTATAGAACATATGCAGAATCTACAAAGGTTGAACCTTGCAGGGAATGAGATTGAGCGTATTCCTCTGTGGGTAGGGAAGAAACTGAGATCCCTGCGCGTCCTTAATTTGAAACAGAATAAAGTATCATCAGTAAGTGATCATAGTTACAAACAATTACTCAGAATCTTTTCATGAACTAAACTGGTATATTTACGTTGATTGACTTACTCTAAATAGTTGCTGAGTGTCTTTCCACAAAGTCTGTTGTGAAATACAACTGTTGTGAGCCTCATGAAGTTGTAAGAAAAGCTTGTCTTGTGCCAGGTATTCAAGGTATAAAACTATATTATATTGCTCAGGAAAGCGTAAGTTTTTGGAAACTTGGTGAAAATGTGAAGACTTTTGCATGTTATTGGTGGTGTCCCTTATGATACGTTAATTATATGGCTTTAGAGACCTGTAAATAATCTATTTGCTTATATTTTTATATTTAGGACATGGCTAGATTTATTTCTGTCATCCAGGTTAATTTCCATTTTTGCAGCTACAAAAGGGTGTGTGTGAAATGAAGTCACTTAATGTAATTAATATCCACAGGCCTTGTTATCTTGAAATTTCCAAGGTCAAGCTTGATGAAATTTGCCCTCTTGGCAGTGGGGTTTTTTCACAGAAGAAACAGTTTGATTTTAGGAAGTTACTTTAGTCGTGGGACTGTGCATTTTGGTAGGTTTTTAGAGATGACAATTTAGCATAAATATTGAAACAGATCCTTGATACAGACCTAACATAAACCATTCTGTATAATCAGAAATTCACTAATGAGGGTTGAATTGTTCTTGGAAGGATGTCTAATCATTGTTCCGTTTGTTATTGATTTAGCTCCATGATATAGCTAAACTGAAGCCTCTACAAGATCTGACTTCTCTATTCCTTGCTGATAATCCAGTTGTAAGTCTGCCTCACTACCGCTTGTACACCGTATTCCACTTGCGAGCACTGGAAAACTTGGACGGACAGCCAGTGACAAATCACGACAGGCAGGAAGCTCTAGAGAGGTTTAATTTAGGTAATAGTACTATGGTAGAACTGAAGTGCATGATCCAAAACTTAAGTTTAGAAGGAAAATATTTTCTATTTGAATTTTTCTACTTTTTTGTTTTCCAGAAGAGATAGAAAAATTAGAGAGAGAATTGGAAAACACAGTGAAGGAGATGGAGAAACTTAAACTTAACCAGTCCAAAGTGCTTGAGCAACTTCACCATCAAGATGAGGTCAACAAATCATTAAAGGACAAGACTTTGCATCAGAAACAGAGCTGTGAAGACCTACAGAGGGACCTGGACACCAAAAATGAATTGGTAAGATAATCACTTGCACTAAGTAAATATTTGTAATAGTTTTGTTGTCAGAAGCAGAGTTGTCAATGTGAGAGTTCAAATGGCTGTAGAATTATGCTTAAAATAAAGACAAAACTTAGGAACTTCAACTTTTTTAGAGAGTGGTTATTCCTTGAACAGTAGTTCTTCAATATTCTTTCTGGGAAAAAAGTAAGTATATTGAACCAGCAATCAGTATCACTCTTTTAATTTATAGTTTATGGTAACTTGTTTGTCTTTAGCATTTTTTTGTTTGTTTAAAATTTTGTCAGTTGATGAAAGGTTAAGTATCCCCTACCTGCTAAATTGCTGATGTACTGAATCTTCTGTGTTGTTTGAGCTTTAAAGTGCTGCTGCAATAAGGGAAAAGATTAAATGCTTTTACAAAAACAAGGTGTCCGTACAAGTTGTATGCCAGTAATACCCCTTGATTATTATTTTGGGTCATGTCAATTAGTTTACCTGTATGTTATTCACATCATCCTAAAATCTTGGGTTTGACAAGTGTCTGTCATTTGTAGGTATTAAATGTGAGGAAAGTCTTGTTGACTTGGGAGTGCTCGGTTGTGAATGACCTGATGGAAACTTGATAGATGGCTTTTATTTTACTTGTTAGGCTTCTAAAATTTTATCCTTCAGAATCTCTGTAGCTAATATTTCTATAGCTGTCTCTTCTGTGAACACACACATACTAACCAGCAGCATATTTCTAAATTGTAGTTTTCAGTATAGTGAGATTTAGCAGCATATATTTTGCAACTTAACCCACTCTTATCCTTTGGATGACAAACTTTGCTTGCTTCTTTCTTCCTTTAGCTGGTGTATTGGTTTGTCACAGTTCCCTTTCCGCAGAGCCTTTATTCCTCAGTGAAGGTAGCCCCACTGTGCTCCTGGGTTGCATGGTTATTTTTATTTCTAGGATTTATTTGCATGTTTACTGAAGTAGGAACATTTGTATAAAGTGTTCTAGTGAGACTTGATATGCACTGTGGTTTTTGGATACTATTTTCTTGATGTTTTTGTTTTGTTTTTGTTCTGTTCTCTGAAACACAGTTAATTTCTGCACAGCATGTATCAGTTCTTAAAATCTTTCTTTAAGCTTTTCCTTTATTCCAGTCTGTTCTATTTCTTTTCCTCCATTAGTCCTGCTTTCCACTGTCTATTGGAGTTTTCCTGCATGTACTCCCTCAGGTATTCAGCGTGAAAAGTTGATTTCAAAAAGAAATCACATGATGGACCTTTATTTAAAAAAAAAAAAACACCTCAAAACCTAACTGGCATAAGGTTAAGCCAAAACAAAATGCATAGGCTCTATACACCTGACAATTGAGATATTTTGTTTCTTTTACAGACAATGAGTGTTAATAGTTCTCACTGCTCATTAGTAGCAGTAAATATATTTGTTATGTGGTGTAGATTTTGCTAAAGGATTGTACCCAAATTATTTTTTGTCCTAAGTTAGTAACAAATTTCTTTTCAAACCTTTGCGTGTAAACTTAAAAGGCCTTTCATGTGATCTTTTGTGTTATATTAATTGTGGGGTTCTTGTCTACTCTTAGACATCGTATTGTATCTGGTAGTGACATTGCACTTTGTGATATTCTTCATCCAAAATATACCATTGTAACTTCTGATGTGAGCTTTGTTTCAAATTTGATGTCTTTGCCCTGCTCTCTACTGAATTGAAATATATGAGATTGATACTTGAATGAATCCAACCTACTTTGTTTACTGGTTTATTAGTTGAAGCAGAAGACAATAGAGCTAACCCGAGCTTGCCAGAAGCAATATGAATTGGAGCAGGAACTGGCGTTTTATAAGATTGATGCAAAATTTGAGCCGTTAAATTATTTTCCGCCAGAGGTAATAATTTTTAAATAATGGATTTTTTTAATTGCTGTTTCTCTTGCTTTTCAACTTGGAAAATAGAAAACTTAATAGTTTTTCTGTAATTCTAATAGACACTGCTTTACTTAGCATTATTAGTTATAAAGTATAAAGATTTCATTTTACAATCCTAAGTTACAAGATTTGAACTAAACTGAATCTGAATTACATTTGATGTGTTGAGTATTAATATACATACCTTTTCTTCTGGCTTGATTTTGGAGGCCCTTTCACTTGGACAAATTCCACAAGCCAGAGTGTTCTTGAGTTAGATGGTATTAGAATTTCTGTCTTTTTTCTGTTGTTGCTTTTCTCCTAGTAGAGCTAACTTTCATACTCAACAAAATATTGTAAAGATGCTTGAATGAAAGAAATGTAAAGATCAGTAATCATTAACTACAAATGATTTTTTTAAGTTATGTTTGAGTAAAGTTTAACTGCAACAATGTAATAGCTAAGTATAATCTATATTCCTATTAAGTCTAAAATATGAAGAATAACTCCTCCAGTTAGATATCCACTTGCATTATCCATTTGCAGCAAACTGATCATAACCCAATTGGGTTTGTTTGTTTTTAATTCCATTTAACAAAGTTGAAGGCCACACAAGTCAAGTGTAGTCTCTTTTCTTCTAATTATTCTGGTTTCAAATTGGTGTTCCTTTATATGCTTGTTAAGAGAGTTAAATGTATGTTATGAGTTGACTGCAACCATACTTCTGAGATGGATATAAAGACATACTGTTTCATACATTTCAGGATATTGAACTTGATAATGTACCTGGTGAAAGCCCATACATTGGTAAGGCCAGGTATAAAAGAAATATGTTTATAAGAGAAGGCTACATCACTAGCAAAGCTCAGCAGGTGGAGATTGGAAAAATGCAACTAGATGAAGATGACCTCTGTAGGAAACCCCAGCTGAAATTGCAGCTCCAAACTCTAGATGAAATACTAGAGGGTAAAGAAAAAAAGATTAATTCAGGTAAAATCTTAGTTTTTATAAAATTAAAATTAAAATATATTTATCAATGTACTTTATTCCACTGATTAAATGCTTGACATATTTCATGTAAGAATAGCAATAATATGTCAAAGGCTGCAAGTGTGGTAATTTCTAAACGCTGTACGTGATTCATTTTGCTATTATTTTAAGAGAAGTCTGGATGAAAGGATTAAATATTATTGAAAAGAGAATGCTAGGGAGGTTTCGTATTTGATACATTCATTTAATTGTATAAGATTCATATAAAAACTTGAGACACACTTTTTGAGAAACTAGAATGTATTAGCTTTTATTATCACTGTTTTGAGAAAATGCATCCTGATTAAGATGTTAACAAAAACCATGCATATCAGTGTTATACAGAATATTATAATGTATTTCATGGGGTTGTGGGTTTTGTTGGTAATTTTTTTTTTTGTCTTCAGCACAAAGAAGATTAGAAGAACTGCAAAGTGCAATAGGAAATGCAGAGCAACAAGTTTTGAAAGTAACAGAGGAACTGCAACAACTGGAGGATGCTCTGGCTCAGAAAAAGGTATGCAAAGAAGTTGCTATGTGAATAGCAAGGGAAAGCATTTGAAGCAGTGTTGGTGTAGAAAATAAACCTTTTCTTGCCATTCTTTTTTAAAGAGACTATTGTACGTATGTACATCCATTTGTCATGCATCAGAAAAATCTTACAGGTTTTAGATAGCTTGTGTATAAATAAGCTGTCAGAGTTGTAGTTTTAACTGCATCTAAACATGGTCTATGTGATGTTGCTGATGACTGTTACCTTTCCCCAGAATGCTTTGGAAGAACATAAATACAGATTTGGGCACTGCAGTAAGTGGATAGTTAGGGGTCACAGCATTACACAGCGGGAGACTTGAACACATCTTGGTTCCAGTAACCATAAGCTTAAGGCTTTAAGGAGCTATAGTGGAAAGAGCAGAAAGTAACAGAGTAATGCTACAGCACCATGAGCAGTGCTGCTGACATGGCATTCATGTTCATGAGAGAGGAAGTTCTACCTGAACTTCTCAGTATAATTGTGTGAATTCAATATATTCTGATTTATCAGAAAAGGCCTCTCAGGAAGGATAACTGTAGGTTTAGTTGTGCAGCTAATAATAAGCAATGTAGCTACATAATTGTCAGCAAGAATTAATTCAGAAACATCAGCATTAAGCTAAAATTGTGTCTTCCATTTCTTCAACAGCTGTCACAGATTATTGCAATTTCTAGTCATTAAACTTGTCTTACCATCAATGACCATAACTGTGGGTAGGGAAAAAAAGACATTCCAGACAGTCTTCTTAAGTCTGTAAGAAGGAATTATACAAGAGACTTTTGAAGTCTTATTTGAAAACAAAACACGTTAGGATGATGCTCAAAAATGAGAGTTCTGGCATTTCCTGGTATGGTAGACTAACATTATGGAATTTCTAGTTACCATGAGCAAACTGTCTTTCTATTTTTCTCTTTTTGATAAAATGTTATGAGTTTTTGTTATCTTAAGAAAATAAAGAAAATTCAAAACAATTAATAGATCATTTTTAGGCAACCTGTTAGGCTAAACTAGCAGTCTGATGTAACTTTTAAAAATGTTCTTGATCAGCTGTGTATTTCCAATTAAACAATTTTCCCCAACCTCCTAATGCTATGTCCAGATATCGCAGGCCAACAGGGAAGCTCTTGAACAGCAATTGCGTGAAAAGATACACATCCTGCATCAGCTACACGAGGAAGCTTTAGAACTGGAAAAACAAATGGAGAAACAGAAAAGAGAAATAGGGAAAAAACAGAAAGAGCTTGAAGACTTGCAACGTTCTCTTGCATCTGTAAATCCTGAAGATCCAAGACATGTAAGTAAAACCGAAATGTTCAGGTTTTATGTACTGCATATACTCATATACAGAGAAATATAGTAAAGGCTGCTTTAACAGATCACAATCCAGTTGTGCCTATTTCATGAATTATATATTCTTTTGCTATTTATCAATTTCTTTAGCTATTATCTTTTGAAAAACATAGAACTCCTCACAATTTAAAAAAAACCCAACAAACAAGTTTGGTAAAACACTTGGGCAATTAATTTTCAGTGCGGTTGCTGTAGTGCCCGTTAAGAACTGATCTTTATGCTTCCCAAAACATGCTGTGCAGAGCCTTGGAGACAATTTCTGTGTAAGAAATCTTGAACGCATCTTTTTGTAGAATCTATCCTTAAGGACTTTTAAAGGTCTGAAGTCCTGCTTGGTCAGAGAGCTCTTGCATTGGCACAAAAGTCTGTTTGCAAAAGGTCAGCCTAGCAAAACTGGCTGGAGTAGCAGATGTGGCGACCTGGCAGAAGTGATGGCAGTTTATATTAATATTCCAGCCTGTAAACTGCAGACAGCTGAAGGCAGCAGCAGCTTTGGCTTTCCACAGTAGACCAGCGTAATAAAACTAGATTCAATTTTCAATAAATAGTTCTAATTCTGAAAAGATTTGTACTGCCTTTTTGGTGGGGACTACTGCCCTTTCTCTGCTGTTGGGTACAGCCCTGTCATTGCAGATAGATTCAGCAGGGTCTCCGAGGTACCTGTTATGGGCTTGGGGCAAAGCTGCAGAGCTCTGGCATGATAGTTTTTTGTTTTTTGTTTTTTGTTTTTTTTTTTAATTTCCAGGGAAGTGAGACTTAGTTTTTGAGTTATTAACTGGGTTCAGGTACAGCAAATGTTTATAAAAATTCAAAATTAAATGGAATAACTTTATTAATAGTGTTCTTAAAAAAGCTTATGTCTTTTAAAATGATGCCAGCTTGATGCTTTTAAGCAGACAATTTTTATGCTTGGTTCCTGTTTTCAGCCGAGTCCAGCAAGCACTTTTAAAAAATGCGCTTTTTAGTAATTTATTTTCCCAGCTGTTAAGTAAGAGAAGGGCTGGGCGCTTTCCCGGCAGGATCCCTCAGCGCCTGGCCAGGCCCCTTGCCGGGAGCGAGCCCGGCCCTTC
>NW_010140092.1:405-15237 GCF_000699245.1 Pterocles gutturalis | reverse complement strand
AGGGCTGCGGCCTTCCCCGCCCGGCTGGGAGCAGGAGGAGGATGATGTAACCGTCTTCCTGCGCCGCCCCCGCCGCCTCCTCCGGCCCCCCGCCTCCTCCTGGGCAGGACAGCGGCTCCCACAGTGTTTTAAATTTGTTTTTAAAACTGGGGTTTGCGGAAAGAAGGAGTTGATAGATTCCTTTGAATGGTAGTGACCTCAGAAAGGCTTCGTTTCCTGGCAAACGGGTTCTTTGCTCTCTGGGTGTCTCCCAGCTCGTGAGGCTCAGCTACTCAGGTTGGGTTCTGAGTAGATGGAAATCATAATATCGTTAGATTCCCTGCCCCATCCATGCTGAAAAAGTAGTTTTTCTAGCGCACTGTCATAATTTTCAGTTTTATTGGGTTCTGGTGTTTGGGTTGTTCAGGTTGGTTTAGTTTAATTTAATTTGGAGCATGTTTTCGTACATCATAAAATAAGTTTGTGATTTAATGTATGTGTTTGACTTACAGATAGGATTTGTGATGTTGTTAGCATTTTGGGCAACTTAATTGGTTACTGAGGCAAGGGTGCCAGTGTTCTTTAGATACCACCGAACTTACTCCCGTAGTTAAATATAGCTTAACTACTCTTCTGGGTCTTAAATCTGTTGAAATCTTTCTAGGTAAGTTATTTTTGGAACTGGTAGTTGTTTGTTAATACCTGTTGTGGTTACTTCCTTTTTAGGTGGCGATGGCAACAGGACAGGTGCTGTTTCAGCGGTTTTTTTATACCAAGTCTTTTGTGAAGCATTCCATGGAGGTAAGAAAGTATTTTATAACATGCATGGCTACAAATGTTATTTAATTTTTGATTTATTTTGGCAAGTTATCAATTTATATGTGGTTAGAGTGTTGGTAACTGTCCGGTAGATTTTACTTATCAACGTGATTTTACAAAGCTACATAGTACTGATTTTGTCAAATTTTTAGTGTTTCCTTGCTTTACTGCCATTGTCTCTTGTTATCCCTCCTTAAGATGTTGGAGGCGATCGGTTCCTGATTTGAGCAAAACATCAGTCTCTTGCAATACTTGTATTTCAGCATGTGTCAATGGCCTGTGTCCATCTGGCATCCAAAATTGAAGAGGCACCAAGACGCATAAGGGATGTAATTAACGTGTTCCATCGGCTTAGGCATCTACGGGAAAAAAAGTAAGCTTCGATTTTGAAATAATCTGAAGTATTTATGTTGTGTTTTGATTATTAAACTTCGTGAGCAGATGATAGTATCATTCCCTGTTTCATAAATCAGGGAACATCTTGAAGAGATCTCATGAAAGATAAAAGTGAGTTGACCCATTTTATTGAATAAATATTTTTGGTGTTATAAATAGTGATGCCTCTTATTTTTACATGAACACAATTTAACCTGCATATGAATACTCTTTGAGATTATGTTCAGAATTTGAAATTGTCTTGCAGAAAACCTGTGCCTCTAATACTGGATCAAGAATACGTGAACTTGAAGAATCAAATTATTAAGGCTGAGAGAAGAGTGTTAAAGGAATTGGGATTTTGCGTTCATGTAAAGCACCCTCATAAGGTTTGTACTCTGTAAGCTAACTTTATAATCAGTGTTTCATGTCCTATAAATGCTTTGAGTAGACAGCTTAATGGCCTGGAAGCTGTGTGGTTTGTACATGATGACACTAGTTAATTCGGTAAAGCTAGTTTATGATCCCGATGTCTTTCTCATTTAAGAGATTCTTACTAGTTGGTCTTTATCGCTGCTGAGTGACGACTGGAGGTGGATGCAGATGCTCAGTATTCCTTGAAGTTAAATTATATAAGTAGGTGGTTTTTGTGTTAGCAAACATCAGCTAAACATAGATTCTTAAGCAGAAAGGAATTTGGAAACCTAGGGTTGTGATATCCTCTTATCAGAAGCACCATGTGTCATGATCAGTCCTTGTGGAAACACGCTGAGGTTATTAAACCTGTTTGAGCTAGTTAGCAGTGTTTCTTGTGTTCTGAAAAGTACACTTTGGCGTGAAGGGCTTGACTAGAAATGAGACAATTCTTAATATTTAAGTATCACATGTCAGACTAGGATGATACTTGGAGGATGTAACAACTGCAAATGTCTAAGCTGGTGCTTTAGTACTGTTGGCATTATGCCTTAAGTAGCTAAGTGTGATAAAAGAACCTCCTACTTCTGTGCCAGCAGAACTTGGGATTTTGCTCTTCCTTTCTCTAAAAAATACTGATGTCTTTTAAGGTCTTTTTAAGCCTACTTGACTTTCAGAATTCCCTCATATTATCAGTATCCCAGAGGACAATTGTACTTGTTTGTTAATTGATATGAATTTTTGCTATTAGTCTTTGTCTGCATCCTTGTTTTCCTTTCAAACTTAAGAAAAAAAAAACTAGAACTGAATAAATGAACGACACACGTTAGATCTGTTCTTTGCAAATCCTGTAACACTTCTATTACTGCCTATTGCAGCTAGCGATATTTTCTCCCAAGTTACAGCTAAAAAGGAATCGGGAATTGTATAGGAGAACATGCCTAGCTTGAAAAGAGTTGAAGACACGACATCTAGATGAATAGGATGATGACTGAGCTCAGAAGATGGAGAGCTAGGAAGGTCAGAGGTGGTTGAGTGACAACTCATGCAGACTTTTGCATTGGAGAGCAGAAGCTGTGTGGATAAACACTGGGGATGTTGCAAACACTCGTGGAGTGTTTTAGGCATTGAAAGAGTTAACAGATGCCTCGTGGATGTCCCTCTGAAATAAACAGGTGGCTCTCAAGATTCTTGTTAATAACTCAATAACCCATATCTTCCAGATAATCGTTATGTACCTTCAGGTATTAGAATGTGAACGTAACCAACACCTGGTCCAGACTTCATGGTAAGTTGATTTTCTTTGTTTTAAGAGACCAGCAGGGGCAGTAGCAGAAATATGTCACTTGAGGCACTCTGGGCAGCATTGCTCAGAAATGATTGTGGGCCACACCAGGCAGCTCCAGTGGTTCTTGGTGTGCTCTTAAGTTAGAGGCACTGTTTTAATGGTAAGGTAGCTTTCCACCCTGACTTCTCACTTCCCTCCTCTCTGCTTTCATGTTTCAGCTAAAGGGAAAATGTTGAGTGGGTTAGAGGGCTTTCTTGGTTTTTTGCTCTTCAGAGAAAACTAAGTGTAGTTAAAGTCTGTTACCAGTGCTGGGAAATGGCTTCTCCCAGGGCTGGAGCTTGATTAAAGGTGTATCAAAAACTCAGCACAGATAAATTTCTTTTATCTGTATGGATAATGCAAGATGTCAGCTTCTAAGACTGGATAAACTCAAATGTTTTCACATTTGCCAGGAAATGTTCTCTGCCTTGTTGTGCTCATTACAGCAAAGATTTGCTTGGGGTTGGGAAGCTTATGTAAAATTCCCGGTCTTAAACTTAACGAATAGATAATGCTTTTAAACAAGAATGCATTTTAACAATACTGTGGTTGAAAAACCTTTAGTGAATCCAAAGATCATATTTCTGCTGACTGAACTGTCTGGTACTGTGACCTGTGTGTAGAGAACCAGTTTTGACTTTTCTTTTCTGTACTCTTTTAATCAAAGGGTAGCCTCTGAGGGTAAGTGACTAAGACTTCTCCTCTGCTGCCCAAGCGCTATGGTGCAGGGATAGCTGCCGTCTTCAGTCAAACCAAAGCAGGCTCTACAAAGAGAAGGCTGACTCTAGACAGGTGGTATATACGTGATAGTATAGTAACTGGCCAACTGCTTCTTGTGCTTCTACTGTTTGACTTTTATTTTTATTGTGCATTTTGACTGTTTATGTATATTTTATAACCTGATTGTTCTGAAAGATTTTTAATGTTATAGTTAATGGTTAAAATTATGTATTATTAAATGATAAAGCAAATTAAGGTGGGATTTAAGTCTTAAAGGGATGGATTAACACAATAAAAACTGAAATCTAGTTTCCATTTGACATCTAGTTAGAACATTTGAGTAGAAGTGTGAAGCCTGGAGTCAAATGTAATACTTAGGGAAACTTCCCACTACCAGATTTCTCAGTACCATTGCATGAAGTACTTGAATGTGACTTACGGACTACTTGTTACCAGTTTTCTACTTGTTACGAAAGGAGAGGTAGGTGAGGAGGAGGGATGAAATAACCCCAGTGGGGAAGTGGTTCAGATGTTACAATAACTTATTTGTCTACTGCTGCTTGTTGCTTCCAGTACCTGAGAAGCGGTGGATATCCAGTATAATTGGTTTTTGAAATGTGTTTTTACAACATAACCTTTTTCTTAAACTATTGTGACAAGGATTCATTTCCTCATGTGTCTGATCTGAGCCCACAGGGGAAATAGCAGAAGCCAGCCCTGGAAGCAGGCGTGTTTTCAATTTGGCAGATTACAAAAAGGCTGTATGACTTCCAGATGTTTGAAGTACCACTTTTCTTTATCGCTTCTTTTGCCAAAAGGTTTGTTCTCTCATTGTAGTTGGACAAGAAAAGTAGGTTTTGAAGTACCTTTCTCCCAGAAGGATGAGCTGATGCTTAGCATTGGTTTTCTGGGGTAGTAGTTACTCTTTGTATCAAAAAGAATGTAAGACAACTGGGGCAGGTGGGAGTTTGATACTCTTGGGGTTCAAGTTCCTTTTGTCTCTCCTGTGTAAACTGGATACAAGCCTTTGGACTGTGGTCTCTGGCTTGGATGCCTTGGGGGTTAGTGAATCCTTGTATACTGGGTACCCACATGGTTAATCACTACTTTCAGAAAGTGTATTATTGAGGACTGTCTATTGTGTCGGGTTTTAGCTTTTCCCCATCTGATACTTTGCTTGACATATATGTTCTGAAATCTAGATCTCTTTAAGCACATCAACTGACAGATTCAGAGGAAGTTACTTTATGTATTTAATATTTAGAAAAAATAATGCTTAAGTGTACTGACTGGAATATATGCAATATTTTACAGTTTTCTCATTCTATGAATATTCATTTTAAGCAACCTTACTGAAATGGGACAATTTGGAAACCGTATTTCATGTGCCAAAGAGGAGATCTACTTGAATACGGAGTATTCTCCTGCATTGATGTTCCCAAACACCCTGATTTCTTCTATGGCTGCTTTTTGTGTCAAAAGGAATTCTGTTCTGGATGGGAAATAATGCTTCTGAAGGAAAAAGGACCCCTTAAATCTCCAGCAGGAGTTGACGCGTGCTGAAGTGGACTGGATTTTCATGGGAGGACTCCTACAGGAGCGGCAGCTTTCAGTAAACCATCTGGGTTCAGCTCTATTGCAGAGAAACATATGAACCTAAAAATTTATAACTTATTACTTCAGTTTATATTGTATATTGTCTTGATGAAAATAACTTGTCTATTGCATGAGAGCAGGCCAGTAGAGCTCTAGAAGGAAAAGTGAGGTTAAAATTGGTTCTCTTTTTCACAACTGAATTTTCAGCAGTCAGTCAGTCAAACTTAATTTCTGTGACACATCCCTCCCCTTGAGGGATTTTTTTTTAGTATAATGATTCAACTTTTCTTTAGATTTACAGGAGTATAACATTGAAGTCTAGTGACTGTATGCAGACAGAAATAGTCCTTGTAGAAGTAAAAACAAAACAAAAACCCAAAAAACACCCAACAGCTTTGCAGTGCAATGCAACTTTTCTGATATCCTGTCTTTCAGGAATTACATGAATGATAGCCTGAGAACAGATGTCTTTGTAAGATTCCAGCCAGAAAGCATTGCCTGTGCTTGTATTTACCTCGCAGCTAGGACGCTGGAGGTGAGCATGCAGTTCCAGTGATTTCAGGTTTGTTAGGTCTTGTAATAGAAGCAGAAAACTGAATGTGTCTCCCCCTCCTTTTCAGATTCCACTTCCTAATCGTCCTCACTGGTTTTTACTCTTTGGAGCAACCGAGGAAGAAATTCAAGAAATCTGCTTAAAAATTTTGCAACTGTATACTCGGAAGAAGGTTTGTTGCTTTTTCACTTTGTGAACTTCCACTAAAGCTGCAGCTTAGAACATGAGTTGGAAAACCTTATCGCATTTGAAACTAGCTGCCAGCCTGGTGCACTAAGTGGAAGAGGATAGTAGTCACAGTGTCTGAGTGTCTCTAGATTTATTTTTTTTCCTCCCTTTTCCCTGTAAGTGAGGAAGCAGAAAGTATTTTTTAAAATTTAGTCATAAGGGGAACTCCTGTGTTCACAGGTTGATTTGTCTGATCTGGAAAGTAGAGTAGAAAAGAAGAAATTAGCTATCGAAGAGGCAAAAGCACAAGCTAAAGGTCTGGTACCTGAGGGAGTGCCAAGTTTGGACAACACATCAGGATTTTCCCCTATCCCAAAAAATGGTAAGTAGTGGATAACTTGTGTTTGGTAACTCGCATTTTAAATCACGTTTACCCTTTTGGGATGCAAATACAGTGTGGTTGGTTGGTTTGTTTGTTTTTTAAGCTGGCTTGTAGCAACTATTCAAATGTCAGAGTTTGAATAGCATTGTAACTTTGTAATTTCTTGAAACAGATAAAGGCTAAAACCAAATTAGTCTAAAATTAAGGCTAGTTTAAACTTATATAGTACAGGGACTTGTTTTGATGTGGTTTTGGCAGTAAATTTGAACAAATACTTGCAATGGGCATGTTATGCTAAAGCAATATTAAAGCTTGGGTATGATTAGGAACTCTGGCAGCAGTAGCATTTTTGGGTGGCGGGTGGGGAATATTTTCCTGCATACTTGGTGTGAAGTTTCCAGTCTGGTGCCTGTCTTGCCGAGAAGGTAACTATCATCTTGCTCCTCTGTTTGCCTTTAAAAGGTACTGAATAACTGGCAAGAAAAGGAAGTTGCTGTTCTGCCTTCTTGAAGTGGCTTTGGAAGCAGTGTGGTGTTATTGTAGTTAATTAACTCCCTGGTGTTACTTCAGTATTTTGGCAGAAATGTTTCAGATTAACTTCTGCCTTCTGTGAACTTCACCTGATCTACTGGTGGGTGGCTGTATGTGCATCCGTGTGTGCACATAGATACGAACTACCCAGATGCAGTACTGATGATTACAGAGATGATGAAACAGGGTGAGGGGAGCTTCAGTCCTTTCGTACTTTCAAAATAAAGTAACAAAGGGTTGTTTTTCTAGAGTCTCCAAAAGAGGTTAAAGGAAATAAGCCTTCACCACTACCTGTTCAGGCAATGAAGAATGCTAAGAGGAAAACAGAAGGAGCAAAAAGAACAAGTTCAAATAGCCCAGTAAACGGGTAAGGCTTTCGTAACAAAGCAGCTTATTTTTTCCTATTACTACTTTAAGCAAAATAACTTTTTATAACTGTTTGTTGTCTCTTGCAGTGTTCAGAAAGGAAGAGAAAGCCGAAGTCGAAGTGGAAGTAGAGATCAAAGTTATTCAAGATCTCAGTCCAGATCTGCATCCCCAAAGCACAGGTATGTGCTGTTGTAAAAGAAAGGCGTGCTGCGAGAAGCTCCCAGACTAAAACTTCACAGAGCAAGCTTTGGTCGTTTTTCAGCAAGAAATAACAATCATGTGCTTTTTCTCCTGTTCTTTTTTCATAGGAAAAGTGAAAGTTATTCCACATCAAGCGGTTCCAAATCCCACAGCCGTTCCAGGAGCCGCAGTGACTCTCCTCCAAGACAGTTCAACCATAGTTCTAGCTACAAAGGTTCCAAAGTGAGAAGTTACAAGAAATCAAAAGACTACAAATACTCAACACACAAACCACGGAAGTCGCGTAGCAGGAGTTCCTCGCGTTCCAGGAGCCGATCCCGGGAGCGCTCGGACCATTCAGGGAAGTACAAGAAGAAGAGTCACTACTATAGAAATCACAGGCATGAGCGTTCCCGCTCCTATGAGCGAGCAAGTCATCGCTATGACCGAGAGCATCCTGGCCACAGCAGGCATAGGCGATGAATAAAACAAAAAATTCTTTCCTTTGGAAATTAAGCAGTGGAGCTCTTCCTCATTTGATCTTTGCGGCATCGGGCTAAAACCTGGCTTGTGAACTGCCTAGCTTGAGTAACCTCCATTCTCTTGGCAATTCCATACTTAATATTGTGAATCCAAAGGAAAGATACTAATGAGACAGGATGATGTGAAAGACTTAAATCTGATAAATGTCTTGGTGACTGTTCTGCTGGAGTGTCACCTTGTAACACTGCAGAGCTCGTCTCTGGATGCTCCTACACCCACTCTTCAGTAATTCACATACCGTGGTCCTGTGGGGTGTCACTTGGGCGTTCAGTTCTGCGAGCAGGACCCCCATTGCTCGGTAGCTGGAGTGCTGCGCTGAGCAGTCCTTCCCTGCGGAACTAGAAGGCTCAAGATGGTTCATAAAACCATTGGAGTGGGTTGGTGCTAACAAAGCTGTCTTTTCATACTGACTCAGTTATGTTGTACAAATGTAAGGTGACTTTTTTAGAACTGTTGCCTATATTAGGTTATCTATGTGTATATATATTTTGCAGTGTTACAGTACAGTATGGGAGTACGGCCTTCCTAGCCTTTACACTTTCTCCACGATGTAAATAAGCATTTGTTTAATACAGGTGGAAGATATATACAGAAAATTCAAAACTTGAATTCTATCAAAAGGCTTGTGTAGAAAATTCTGATAAATGTGAAAGTATTTAGCTCTGTGTATTGAGAGTAGTATATTTTTCTGTGCAATGCTGTGTGCAGGCCACCAGCTCGTCAGGCATTTCCTATATATTCATTTTAAGTGGTTTGAAATTCTTTACTCAGGACCTTTGACACTCTGAAGAATCTGTAGTTTGTCAATCTGCATGCTTGTTGAAGAACAGAGCATTTAAAAAAAAAATAAGCAAACCCCCACAGCCCAGTAGTATCAGTTCTAGTGGTATATCTGAGCTGTTACTCTCGTGCTCCCTAATTTCATTAAAGTATTTGATTTTCTATTCAGTTTACTTGATAGTAGTTTCTTATGAGCTATACCACTGTGCCTACTCATAAGGAAAGGAATTTGGTGCTGGATGAAAAGATTGTCCCATTGTAGTAGATTTAAGACCAGCCTCAGTTGTTACACCCTGAGTATAGGTGTAGTAGATGTCACGCTGGGCTCATCCCAGAGGAGCGGACTAGTGAAATAGCTGCTGCTGCTGCAAGTGGATCTGACCAGAACCACTGCCTCCGGGTGAAACTTCCTCTCCCCGCTCCAGGGGACACAAGCTGCACGAGGGTTTTTGTGGTCAGTCTTGCAGGTGACTCTTCCAACGCTTCCTTTCAATCCAAGCCCGTCTCCTGGCAATTCTCTTAGTTTCTAATTTGAAGGCAAGGCAGCGGAGGGGATTTGCAGTCAGCTTGCCTTTAGCAAACCTCTAGTTACAATTTCCCAAGGAGGGGGGTTGTGTAGGATTATCCTGTGTAGTTACCAGTCGATGTTAATGTCCTGGTCACCTCGCAGTAGCAGTGGTTGGTCTGTAGTTCTTCACCATAGCTCCGATTGCATCTCCGCTGAGAAAAGGGAACAGATGGAGACAGGCAGCCGACAGGAAAGCTCCTCCGAGCTTCAGCAGAGCGCTGCTGTGGAATGTCAGTTGTTCTGTTCCTGAATCAACGAACTATCTGCCTTAACTTGATCTTTGCACACAAACTAATTATTTCATACTTGGTATGCTGAATAATGGAGTAGAAATCAAAGTATTAAAGTAGCTCAGACAGAACGTGATACAAAAAGTAACTTTGATCTGTTCAAACATGAACAACCTGAAGTAACAGTGTTCTCTAGCGAGCTCCCATTTCACATCTTCCTCGTTCTTACCACCTGGACAGCAGGTCAACCTCCAATCTCTGCTAATTCCAGTTCTAAAAGGTCGTCAGTGTTTAATTACTTGATTCTTCTCTGGATGCTTCCAGAATTGCCTCTTGGCCAGTTCCTGAGGTAAGGAGCAGCTGGGGAGGCAGGTTTCACAGCTGGAGCCTCCTCCAGAAGGACTCCAGGAGGAATTGCCTTAGGTAAGTCTCGATTCTGCTCCCTACAGATGCGAGTTCCTGCAGTACAGGGACAAGGACAAAGATAAGACCCAGGCTATGGACATTTTTCTGTGTTCACATCGTGTCACTTGGCATAAAAATCAGCATCTGTGTTCTGTAAACTACTGTGTACAGTGCTGAATAAATAGTCACCTACTTTCTAGTACACTTGTTAAAGGAGAGAAAACACAACAGAGAAGGTGTGTGTATATATTTTTACATTCGAGTGGTTTGCTTCCAAAACAGAAGGGATTATATCACAGGATTAAAAGACGTCCTGTTCCAGAAGAGAACAATCTGTCCTTACCAGCAAAAAGCCCCGTACGATCGCTGCACAGAATGTCTCGGCAGTGAGGTGGGTGTGGGAGAAGATGCTCAGAGTGGCAGGAGGAAGCGTAAGATAAATGCTGCAATATTGGGGCTGATGAATTGGGTTGGGGATAGCCGCACCTCCGCTTGATAGCGGTGTGCCTGTTCCCCTGCCTGGTGCTGCGGTGTGCAGCCAGAAGGGCAAGCAACTGTATTGTCTGATTTTGCTCAGGAAATCTGAGATTAAAGAGTTCTCACACGTATTTGGTAGCTCGAGGGGAATTTACAAGCAAGGAGTCTTTCAGCCTCGGCTGTGCTGAGTGCGAAGAACTGCAGTGCCTTCGTACTGTGCTTGGAAAATAATGGGATTTGCTTTCTGGAGTAGTGACTCCAGAGTCTCCATTGAAGCTTTTTGCGGTGGTCTGCTTAGGAACCTCTGAATTAAATCCCCGTTTCCCTGAAGTTGGGAATTCTGGGCATTCTGTTAGGCACCTCTCCGACTGGTAACAACATCCACTGATCCACAAAAGTCTGTGGGATGGAACATGTGTGTTCTCTAAGTTAAAATGTAGCTGTGGATGCCGCTGAACTGCATGAACAGCGATGGCTCTGAGAACAAGCAAGCCCCAAATCCCATTAATGGAGCTGACAGGTTTTGTTCTCTTTTCTTGCCACCAGTTTGCATTTGTTCACTTGACCTTTTGTAAGCACGGTGCCTGTGGTAGGTCTCAAGTGGACACGATCAGCCCAACGCTGGGAAAGGGCCTGGGAAAAAAAGAAATCGGTCCGGTCTTTGGAGAAAATGTTAAGGAAGAGTGCGTCAAGTCATTACAAGCCTACTTCTTGTCTCTTCACATGTGATTGTCAGTTGTTTTTCCTGATGTTTCCTACAGAGCTGAAGGGAACAGGGCTGCTTTTTGTCTGGCTGGAGACATCCCTCACCTTGGCGTCAGCTGATGGGGCTGCGCTCGCAAGCCGCGGGTGCCTGGCCGAGCTCTGGTGGCTCATGTGGAAGGGTATGACCAGAGTCTCCATCCTAACGTGACTCGGGAGATCGCCCTTCGTCGGCCTGTCCTGCACGTGAGCTTTGAGTCCTTGTAGTCAGAAAATACAACAGCCTCTGACTGTCTTGGTCCTCCAGCTGAAACCTGTGCACAGTCACCTCACTATTCATTGCGCTGAGACCAATCTTTTTTTTCTTTCTCTCTCCCCAGCTACCAGCTCTTGTGACTAATATCACAGATCAGACAATATCCAGAATTTGTTTCCAACCTGTAGCCCTACTGGGTAAGAAACTGAGAGAATCTAAGCTTTCATTTTAAGGAAACAGAAAAAATTCCAGTTCTCATGGTTACAAAGATTACAAACCGCAGAAATCTGTGTGTGTCAGGCTGAGCAAACAAAAGACAAGGAGCTTAGGTTTACCTGAAATGAATTGTAAAGCCCCACATGGTAATGTGCATGCACCTACAAGCCTCAGCTCTTCAGGTGAATTAACTTGTGTGTTCTGAACATCCGCAGGCTGCAGTGTGGCTCTGGCTCGGCAGAACCTCTCTCGGGTTTCTCCTCTGGGATCTCGTTCTATCGGGTGTTCCCGTCTAACTCAGCTTGGAGAGAGGTTCAGCTTCTATCAGGAACTGGCCACCTCCGTGTGCCCCTGCACCCTGCTCTGGCCAGGTCTGAAGTACCAAACCTGATCGTGGCTGAGGTTTCTGCTGACCCGAAGGCTGTGGTCAGTGACTCAAAGCCCTTCAGTTAGCAGGAGGGTCTGTTCTAAACCTCCTCCTGCTTGTTTTGCCCACGGACTATTGCTCTAATAATGATTTACAGCTCCACAAACAATATAAATATCCTGATATTCTGTGTTCTTGGGTGGAAAAAAGTGCCAGAGACCAGGGGGGGAAAAAAAGCCTTGCAGCATGTCCTGCAGAAAGACAGACCTCAGCCGAAGAGGAGCTGGATGGATGGAGCTCACTCCCATACAGGAGCTGTGAGTAGCAATTATTGGAGAGTATTGCTTGATGCAAAATAAAAGGAGTGTTTTCTCCATTGTCCTGCCAGGTCACTCCTCTCCAGGAGCTGCCAGGCAACTCTTGTTTTTATTGTCTTTAAATGTGGGTGAGAAATGACCAAGCAAAGCGATTCTGCCTCTGGTGGATCCTGCTCAGCCCAGGTTGAGCTGAACAGCACCGAGTTCTGCCCCAACAGGCTGCGGCTGACAGCGTGCTGGACCCGGGGCTTTGCTTTGGGAGTTAGACCACAGCAGGGCTGGAGGAACCACCTTCTAGTCCACGGAGCTTTGTTAAAAGCTGTAAGGGCGGAAAGGAGACGCTGAAAGCTGAGATCCAACTGCTGGAGGAGAATCGTCCTGTGCGGGCCCTGGGTGCTGTCTGCCATCTCCAGCACAGCCAGGAGCTCTGGGCAATGCTGCTCTCCTCTGAGCCTTCCTACATCCTATCCCTGGGATGTCTGCCTCCTGGTACTTGGAAAAAATTCCTGGCTGATGGGATGGGACCTTGATCACCTGGGAGAATGTGTCACCAACTCTGTGTGACCTTGGGCTGTGTGACTGGACCCTCTCCCAGCTTCTCCATCAGTAGAAGCAGAGGAAGAGCAAGGTGGGTTTGGGGTTTTGGGCTTTTGGGGGGATTTTTTGTGGTTTTTTTTTTTTTTCAGGAAAACCTTGGAGTTGTGAAACGCATTAGAAGCATTATCTAATGCACAGAGAGTTGTTCTGAGATCAGCGCAGTGTACATGGGAAGGAAGGTAATTGATCAAACCGCTTGGGAAAGAAGAGAGTGCCAGTGTTTGTGAGATGGAGAGAGATTTCTGGAGCAGAGCTTTATTTGCAAGACAAAAGAAAAACATGGGTATCGATATCCAGGGCAGCCTTCCTGCTGGCGCGTTGCCACATCTGATCTTCCCCCCAAGGGGAGCTTTTCCCACCAGCTTAGAGAACAGGGGAATCTGATTGCATGGATCCGCTTCAGATAAATGGGGATGGACCCACACATCCCTTTTTCCGTGTGGCAGAGCACTGGTCAGACACATCTGTGACTGTTTTGATGCTCTGGAGCCCCTTGATACCAGCCATTGATCGCTGTGTCTGTGTCTCAGCACCAGCAACTTCTGCACAGCTGAAGATGGATTTTTACAAACTTCCACGGGTGAAACCAGCCTCTTCTTTGACCCAGGCAATGATGCTTCCAAACCCACTGACCCCAAGAAGATGGAGGGGTGGGAGACCCTCCCCCAGGGCCCTATAGCCGGGTATCGCTCAGACTTGGTCCGTTCATGGTGCGTGATTTCCTTTCAGTCTTTAGAGCATTTCTCCGTACAGAGACAATGCCACGGAGCCAGCAGAGGACACGGTATGGAAATGGGGAGAAGGAGGTTCATCCTGCCTGAGAGCTTGGGGACCAAAGCTGGGCCCTCCCCTCTCTGTCCTGGACAGCTGGTGGGTGAAGGTGGGATTTGCATTTCATTGAGACTTCTCCCAATCCTGCTCTGGAACTACATGGGAAGAACTACCCCCCGAGAGTAATATTTACACGGGAATAAGTCAGGGAGGGCTGTGGGAGAGGCAGTGGCATTGTCAGCATCTCCTTAGCAGTCCTCAGAGCCTACAAGCCTCTTCAAAGCAGAAGAAATCTGAGTCTGTAACTAAAATGAGCAAGAAATGACTTGAAAACCCAAGTGCCCCTTTGCCCCAAGGGAGAGCGCAGTAACTGGGTGTTGTCCCCTCACCTATGGTGAATCCTTTCACCTCTGCTCCCCAGCACCCAGGTGGAGCCGGCTCCACTTCCCGCTTCTGTTCTGTATTTTCAGACCTATGGGGGAAAGGGGAAATTTATGATGGATGTTGTCCTTAGGGTTTGTTTCCAAAGCACTGTGCCTGTATATGATACATAAAAAGGCACCAGAGCACACAGTTACACACGACATACTTGGTATTTCAAACTCTTGCAATGAGCGAGCACTTTGTATCCGATAAACCTTGGACTCATTTGGCTCAGTGAGAGTCCGGGACTCACCTCTTCCTGTGTCTTAGGATCTGAGCTCTCAGAACTGACTGCAACTATCTTATAATCCTAATATCAAACCTTCTCTTGAGCTACCCAGCAGTAACAGACATTTTCAGATGTGCAGGTCCTGCAGTTGTTGAGAAATAAAGGCGCCACTAAAAGGGAACTGAGACAGACTCATCAGAGTTTTTGGGCTTTTCCCCAGAATTGGAACAAGTTACTAAATCTCTTTGTACTTTAGTTTTCCAAGTACAAGGGGAGAGGCTCTTCGTGACCTATATCAGGAGGAAGTTAGGGTTTTAAAAGCTGTCTGATATTTTAATAAAGAAAAAAAAGAGAAATACAGTTCTAACAGCTGGAACTAAAGAATTTATACCTCCATGTACCAATGTATATGCAGGACTGTGTGCTCATCAATAAAGACCATTTATCTGGGACAGATGCACAAGCGCCGTGTGGGGACCAGCTAAAGCAAGGGGGGCTGCAGTGATTTCCAGGAATGAATTGTGAAGCTGAGACAAAC
>NW_010140092.1:0-374 GCF_000699245.1 Pterocles gutturalis | reverse complement strand
CTGTTGCGTCTGGGCGGAAGTGGGGGGGGGGGAGGGTCAGAAATGTGGGTTCAGTCCCTGCCTCTGCTTCATCGCCCCATCAGAGAACTGAGGGCTTCTCTCTGTTCTTCTCCCCACTCCCAGATGCTGGGGCAGTAATTTCACCCTTGCCTGTTTCTGTCAGCCGTAGGAGGGATTATTTCTTACAGAGCAGCGAGACGATGCCCAGCAGAGCTGTGCCTGCGCTGGGGCTGTCACTCGGCCCGATGGCAAAGCGGGTTCAGGTTTTTCCCTGCAGAAGTTTGCAAAAAAGAGCTTTTAGGTACCTGCGCGGGCACGAGTTGGGCTGGGATCTTTCTGAGGGAGCGAAGAACAAATCCATCCTCCGCTGTCGG
>NW_010140091.1:88278-114236 GCF_000699245.1 Pterocles gutturalis | reverse complement strand
AATCTCTGACATAGAGAGCAACTCCCCAAACAAAAAACAAAACTTTTGTTTTGTTTTGTTTTACTGAAGTGCTTGCTGATTTACACCTCACTGCCAACCCCACCACAGCTCACTTGCACCCAGAAACCACCAAGTACATGCACTTACTTGGCTTCCATATTCCAAACTAAAGACATCATGATCTGGACACAGTAAACAAAGCCAACTGGAAGCTGCATGAA
Source organism: Pterocles gutturalis (assembly GCF_000699245.1). Lineage (NCBI taxonomy): Eukaryota > Metazoa > Chordata > Aves > Pterocliformes > Pteroclidae > Pterocles > Pterocles gutturalis. Next base: position 114,015 of record NW_010140091.1, on the reverse strand, counting down.
TAATTTAATCACTCACTGAGGACTGGTCAGCCAGGTAAGATGAAGCCGCTTCCCTCAAATTAACAAAGGCTTTTATGGAACCATAAAAAGAGCAACAATTCAATCATTTTTTTTTTAAAGGGCACTGAATATAATGCTTAATAAATGCTGGGTACAGCTGAGGTGTGCACTGGGATGAAATAGAAAGCATGCTCAGCAGCAATATGCCAAATGCATGTTTTTCCCTTTTGCTGACAGGCAGATAACCTGACCCAAGTGCTTAATATGATACACTTTTTGTTTTATTTTTCTTCCCCTCTCCTTTTCTTTTTGGACTGATTTGCTAGGTCATGGTATAGCGCTAGAGGAAAAAAAAAATAAAAAAAATTTAAAAAAAGAAAAATTTTAAGAAGGGAGTTTGTATTTCCCTCTCTTTTGTTTTCCTATGGCAAAGTGTCACATGTAGTATTAAAAAATAGAGGCAGCAGTGACAGGAGGGCACCAGGGAAAGAAAATACACGAATACACGTACCCTTTCCTGCACCACTGCTGACTCACTGTCTAGTTGTGAAGTTGCACTTTCTGCTCTTAACATTTGCCTTACTCACCCCACCTTTAAATTAGGGTTAATGCTATTTACTCACATCAGTATGGCAACACAATTCACTAATGAGACACAATTCTGCATGGAGAAGAGTCATGTAACTCAATGCTTTGATTTCAGCAGTAAGTGTACATACATTACTGTGTTCTGGGGAACAAGAAATACCAGACATGTGAGAGAAAAGTAGACTGATGATGAATGGAACACAAAGTGTTAGCATCCTATTACACGGCATGGGTAAAGCTGATCTTCTCTTCACCTGGAAATATCATGCTCTTAAGTACAAAATTGAATAATGATAAAAAACCCTGTTCTGCAGCAGCTTAGTAGATGGAGTGTCTCTTCTTTGCAGCCTGCCATTCCTGTCACTACTCAATTCTTATTAAATTGGGTTGCTTTGACCCCGATCTACCATCTACTTCTTACCCCTTGGAACCAATCGGTTGAATTGTACCGTCACAGTTAAAACACCACAAAGATAAAACTCAAAAGAAGTCCAGCTGCTCCTGAAGTACAATCCCCAAGAAGCACCACTACAACATTTAACAGTTAATGTAAATGGTACTGGATATTCAGTTCCTCAGTTTTTCCAGTGGAAAGCATCAGGGCTGTACAAGTAGTAGTTCAGACCAATTTAATTAGACCAAACATTACAATTTTCTCTTGAACTGTCTGTTAAATCTTCTTTCAGCAGCTACCTTCCTGCTTGCCCTTTCTACTGCTTTTGCCTCAAAGCAGTCTGTTCTTAGCCTGAAAACAGCTCCCTCCAAAATGGACAATTAAAACACATACATATGTGTGTACACACAACTGGCCACTGACAAAGAATGTTGTCAAAATGTGTACTTCTGGAAAACATGGTTTTGGCAGTCCTACCACTAACGTCTGGTTTCTTCATGGTACTCTTTTCACAGCCCATAACTTTCCATTGCAATTTCTGGTTCTTTTCTTGTTGATAATTTCTGCAAAGAAAAAAATTCTTAATTGACAAGCCTGAAACATGTTTTGAACTATTCCTTTGCTTCTTGAGGTAACCAGTCTATATAAAGAGCGCATCCTCGGCTGGACTTTGCCATTATTTGTAGCTCAGGTGGAAAACATTTGCTTAAACATTCATCTCTTTAAACACGATCCTGTTGTAATGCAAATTGGTATCCTGAAGCCTAGGATACAGGTTACTGTACAGGAACATTAAAAAATGTATATATTTTTGTCTTGTCTGTATTTTACTGACTGGATTGAGGCAGGCTGTGTCAAATCATGGTGCCTTACTTCCACCTTGTTCTCTCCTTTTTTTAAGAACTGCTGACAAAAAGGGATGTTTACACATAGCCTAAGAACTGGAGCAATTACTGTATTTGCTGCACCTGAATTGAGGATGGTTTTTAACACCACAAACAATGAACATAATTGAGTTGTCCTACATTGACTTCTTCTGAATGCCTGCCTCTTTTTCACTTTCCATGCACCGCACTGAGAAACTGGTGCTCTGCTTACTGTTTGATCATTAATTTTGGTGGACAAATGCACCACAGGAAAGGTCTGGTCGAATGAATTTGACAGGTGACTACCATTGCTGAAGAGGATCTTTCTATTTGCAACTATACTACTGAAAGTAGCTTAGACTATTTTTTGTCATTTGTAAAAGTTGTCTTAATTTTTTTTTTGTTGTTCCCCAAACAGAGGGTTGTAAAAGCAATAGGAAAATAGGGAATACTTAATTTACTCCTTTCTTACCTTTACTTTTTTTATTTTTTTTAAAATTGCAGTAAGTCCTCTTAGTTTTCAATATATTATGAATTTATTAAGAATTTTATCAGGTTGTGTTTCTTTTGTTCTTTCTTTTTTGCATTTTTTAAAATATTACATTTTTATATATATTAAAAATAAATCTTTGAATGGAACTGAAGCCCACTGTAAAAACAAACTGTCAGGATTTTCAAAGACATTTCAGAGACCATAGACCAGAAGGGTCTTGGGTGCATAGTTGCCTGCTGAGGATTTGAGCCTAAATTCCTAGGTTATGAAAGTCCAACCCACCTGATATATATTTTTAATAGGACTTGATCTAATCATCCAAAAGCTACTGAAAGACTACCACCAACTCCAGCAGGCTTTGAATAAGGTACTGGAATGAGGAGCAGAGTGTTTTGTGGTGCAGATGCTTTATATAAAATTTAATTCATTATCACCATTACAAAGACTATCCCTTTTCCCTGGTGCCTATTGTGTAAATATCTCAAAACCCTGTGGGGCTGAGATGTCTTGGTCTGCTTCATGTTCGGTGTTCATTTTCACTCCAATTATTTCTTTCTTGCTTTATCTACACTTATAATCTGCCCATTCCTCCCACTTAACATATCCTTTGAACTTTTCAAATGCCTTCTGCTTCTCCTTATTATCTTTGCTTAACCACATCCTTGTCTCTGTCGTCCTATTTTTGATACTTTTTACTGGGTGAATATAGTTGGTATCCATCTACGTTTGCCAATTAGATATAGAACTTCATACTCTTTTTTTTTTTTTTTCCTTCATAATGGTAGATTTTCTGCACTGCTGTTGATATCATTTCACTTCCTGCAAATTATTCCATATATTAGATTCTCCGAACCAGTCTTGAAAAGTTACATTAACTTCTGAGATACTATTTTCACATATACCCGGAGGATTATTTCATATCTGAATATATTATGATCACTAAAGTAGACCCTGGTTGCTCAACTATTTCTGTCGTGTGTGTCATACTTTGGCTTATTACCAGAGACCAAGTCCAGAATAGCTTCTGATTTGCTGAGTACAATTGATAAAGGAGGTTCACAGAGCTGATGACCACACCATTCCTCTCTGACTCTCCAGATATTGTCCAACCATTAGCAAAAGGGCTGAGATTCATCTTCAGTGAATGTTCATCTAGTGGAATAGAAAACTGAAGATGGAGAAGGAAAATGAACCGGCATATGTAATTAAATGATTCATGCTTTATTTTTTCTGCATCTTTTTCAGATATCTAGGTGCCATCAGTGACTTAATCCATTGCCAACATTTATTCTTATCTCAGTTATCTCTATTGTGGTAGTCAAGCTGCTTATACCATTTGTCTCTTCAGGCGTAGTACCTTCTCTCTCATATTACTTTAATCAATCATTGTTAGCTTATGTATAGTGCATATCATCACTACTTTTTTGGTGTGTCAGTCATCCATGCCAAACAGGCCAGCTAGCAGCCCCGAAGGACCTCTATAAATGGACATTCTCCTCAGCAAGCTGTTAAGCTTAAATAAGAGCATGAAAGCTCTTGTGCGAACATCATATCCTTCTGCAGTGCACAAGGCTTTGATAACGGTTATGTCAGCACTTCCCAAGCCAATCCATCTCCAGGCAATGAGATGATCTCACTCATTGCTTGGCACCCCAGATATATGAAAATCAGCAGCAGAGAATTGGACTGAGGTCCAGACCTGTGGCAAGACCCAGATGCCTCCCACTTTAAATGGCTGCCCAAGGCACTTTATTTAACAGTTTATTAACCTTTAATGTCACTGTTTCATGTCAGAGTGACATGAGTTCTATATGTGTGTTGCTAATAACATGGTAGACTCTGACTGTGTGTTCAGTGCTCTGTAAGGTGCAGGATAAAAAAAAAATACTCATCTGTAACTATCAGTCTATGTCAGAGTGAGAAACAAAAAGGAAATGGAGGCACAGAACTATGGTTGACTCAAGGTGAAATCCTAATCCACTGAGTCCTCACAAAACCTCTTTGACACAAAGCTTCACTTGGATTATAGGGCATGGCACCCATGGAGGAGTGGCTGGTTACCAGTACCTTCTTAGCACAAGTTACTGTTGTTTATGCCCTATTTGGTTTGTGTGGTCCTGTTTCGAAGAACCGGTTAAATATTATGCTAATGGCATGTCTCTGCAGTAACATAACAAAATAGAAACTCATCTGCAGTAACATAACAAAATAGAAACTCATCTGATTCTCACCTTACGACTCATGTTTGCCCATTTGCTCTTGCGTTAATAGTCTTTAGTGGAAGAGCCATGGACTTTATCCAGATTCATTTTGCATCTTAGAATATTCTATTCCAGTTTCCCAGTCTTGTGTTCTGATTCCAATATTGGCTCTATCTTCTGGGTACATTGTGGAGTTTTAGCATATTTCACCATCTGAGAATCTGGCTCAGCGTTTTTATTAAACTGTCTTTGGCAGACTGTGCTGTTATGTCAAATGCTGAACAACAGCGAGGACATAAATATCCATTTCCACTGTCTCCCATCTCAAAATAATATTTATATTTATTATGCTGATTCTTCCTAGTTGGTCAGTTATGTGATTCAGCAGCAGTGATGTTCCGTACTTCCACCTGTTTGCATTTACTCGATGGCTGCCTAGGGAACAACGGGGAAAATAATGCTCTCATGAGCTATTCTGTTCACTATGTGTCAAAAAGTAATTTGAATCAAAGAGTCACTAACTTAATTGATGGCGATGGCTCCATCCAAAAAACAACCAAAGATATTGATGTTGTGCAAATTGCACATATATTGCTCTTGAATTTGTGAGCATATTCTTGCTTGCCTTGACAGCATTTAAATTACCTTTTGGACAGCTCAACACATTACTTAAGATGTGTCTGCATGTGAATTTTTAGCTGCTAACGGGGACAATAACAGCTTTCTTGTGAAACTAATTCCTGTAACTTCAAGTTCATCTCACTGTGGTTTTTTCTGCTAATTCATGGCACATATTAATCATTGCTTAGCATCTAGTGTTTTAACACCCATGTCATTCCAGCAATGCAGCATATAGAGACTACAGTGAGGCAGTGGTCCTCTCAGTACAGTAAAACTGAGAGTCATCAGCAAAGATTCAGCAAAGTGCCTGGGAAGGACACACAGTTTCAGAGGCTTATCTAAGGTATTTAGACATGATTTGATCTCAACGAACTTTAAACAGTGGATGAGTTATCTGAAGTCAGATGGTAGTTGCCTGAGATTCCTGCTATAGTTGGCTGACAGTGACAGGTGACGCTTGGAAGGGATTCATCGCGGTTTCCAGAAATTTTGGAATCAAGACCCTGGTCTTTGGTATAGAACCAAAAAAGTCTATTTAACCCTGCTTTGCGATAGGTTCACTGCTCACAACATATTTGTTTAACAGTAGCTCCAGAATGCAATGACTGAAATTAATGTTTGTGATTTCAGGGACTTCTCAAACACATAATCACAGTATTTGTTGTAGAAGTTTATAACATAAACAGATTTGACAAAGAAACAGAGGAAACAGAGCTGAAAGATAAAAATGACTTCCCAAAATCACAAATTAAAGTTATTTGACAGATGAGTTGTTTATACAAATGTTTCTGGATGTGTATGTGTGTGAATGTGTGAATGTGTGAATGTGTGTGAGTTCCAGCAGAGATGTGATGGTTTTCTTCGATAAGGAAATGGTCTGAGATTTTTTATGTCTTATTTCTTCTAGTTCAAATTAGAAAATAAAAAAATGTTTATTTGGTATGGAGGAGCAGCAATCAATATATTAATATCTATTTCATATTAATATGTGTGCACATATTTTTATACATATGTGTGCAAAATTCACCTGTCTTATGTCTTCCATAAATGACCTTACAGGTCTAAAAAGCTGCAGTAGATACAAATACACTGCATGTCTCCGAAGATTAAGATATTAACCAAGATTGAAACAATGTAAAAGTTAAATCACACTTAACTAAATTATTCCTGTAGTTTCAACCAGATCTATACCATTCAACTTTCTGGCCGAGACACTTTGGTAACAGAAATGTTACCCCATGTCCAGTTCATTGGGCAGAGAAAAGTGGTTTATTTTTGGCCTATTCCATAAAAAAACTTGATTGAACCACTGTACCTGAGACTAAGAATGTGGTCCCAACCTGAGAGCACCTTATTTTCTAGACAGTGACATGAGTGATAAGCCATCTTTGCTCCACACTCAAAGACAAACCACTGAGAACTGGCAGGTGCTTATATTGGTCTCGGACAGAGAAAACTGAATAGGCAAGACAATTCTGTCTTCCAGGAACAACAACCTAATACCAACACCACAGTCCTGCGGAGCAATTCCACTTCAAAAACTAATTCCGATTGTCTAGTCACACATAAAAAATCCAATTCCTTGCACGGTTCCTCTCTCACAATGACCTTTAATTTCATAATCTCATAAAGTTGAGTACAAACAAGGCACACAACAGATTATGGTTTTCTTTTTTTTCCCTAAGGGCTAACAATGCACATGAAGGACTTTAAGTCTAATGTGCCTTCAGATCTCTGCTCAAAAACCTCACAGAACTTCTAACAACAGATTTTAAAAAAGTTGCACCAATCCTTGTTGGTTAAAAAAGGTAACAAATTTCTTTATTTAAATAATATTTGTTTTACTCATCTTTTTTCATTATTTGCTTTCTCTCATCCAGTGAGTCCCTTTGCATCCATATATCATATCAGTATGAACCCTATACTTATAATGGTATAAACATGCACAGAACCATTCAAATACACAGTTCAAATTGTTTTGTTATTTTGCCATTCATTGTTATTTTTGCTGTGCATGGACTATAAAGTTCTGCTGAAACCAATCAACACAAAATTAAAAAAAAATATAATAGCTTTCTTTTCCTTCTTAATAGTTTCATAATGTCCTATGCATATGGACCACCTTTGGCAAAAAAAAAAAAAAAAAAAAAAAAAAATTGACAGCTTTTCATGCCTGCAAGCAAATACTGATCAGCTTAACAACAACAGCAAAGTATATGTAATTAATTATAAGTATCCTTCCCTCTCCAAAACAGAAAATCATAATATATCAGTTTGAGGCCTTAATGTATCTGATAGAGCATTGTAAGTTTCCACAATTCTCCGTCTGGTGATAAACCTGCACTAGAACCGACTGTGATACAACATATTTGAATGCCCCAGGGGCAGCTGAGGCACATTAAGATGACGTTAATGTCCATTTTACATGTCTGAGCTCTTTCTCTGAGTTGAGCTTCCTTTGTGAAATGTGGCTGTGGGGCTATTTCCATACAGATGTCACAGTGTGTATCTGTATTTGTTTGTGGTATTTAATAATATCTTCTGGCTGGGCAGAGTTGTCTTAGAATGCAGTGTATTGCTTTCAGACAAAAGTGGTAGCTGCCATATGAACATGAAATGTTTTAATGCAGTAAAATTAAAAGAAAAAAATGAAAAAAGTGCCACTCATAGATGAAGAGGATGAAAGAAACCAATAACAGCATTGTTAGATTTTTAAAACAATATTTTAATGAGAAAGAATTAGGCCTTGATCCAACATAAGTTGGCCTATTTACATGCTTAAATGAAGCATGTGTTTAAAGTGAGTGCAAACACTTTGCTACCTCGGGATTTGGTAAAGATCCACCTTAAGAAATGTCTTGGAAAACATGAGGATGCAGTAGACTAGTACTCTGAATCAAGACAGCTTGCTACTTACTCTGTTTCTGTTTCTTCTGCAGGCTTGTCTGATCTGCTTTTCCATGTACGCTTGCTCCCTCTCACTCCCAGCTGTTGGGTGAAGCATGACCACTTCTTCTGAAGCTGTGGGCTTTGCCTTTTGCTCTTCTGTGGTCAGTCAGGCTGAGAAATGAAGTGCTGGAGGCAACATTATAAATTTTTTTTTTCTACTTACCAGTGGAAATGTTACTGGCAGTGACTTCCAACAGCCACATATAATTTATTAGAGGATCTCCAAGGCACCATGTTGCCTTTGAGCACAGATAAGGCACCACAAAGCTAAAAGATCAAAATCAGCCAAGTTTCTCTTTGTTCCCTTTCTATAATAGTGACTTCAGGATTAGAAGGTGATGAGGTTAATGCTTAAGCAGACTGAAGTAACGAATCTGTTTTCCTTTTCCTGTAGTTTTTGAGCCTTTAAGATGCAGGTTTTCTGCATTTCTCAGTACTTGCAGGAACGTGAAGCTTTATCTTTAACTCTATGATGTAACGTAACCAATTCCTGTACCATCACTAGCTTACAAAGGTCTTTAACTGAAGCATAAGGTACTACAAGGCTTATGGCACAATCCTGAGATTTGTCGATACTGTTGAAGTCAAGGGGAGCCTTATCATGGACTTCTCTGAACTCTGAACAACAAAAGGGAATCAGTAGTGCAAGTAAGGTAGGAGCAAATTACTCTTTCATGACCCCAGGTAAATTGCCTAGATTTGCCATTGATTCTCCTGGCAGCCTTGGAAAAGCAGGATGCCTCATCTCGTAGATTTGTAAACTGCAGGTATCTTCGCATACCTAGCTTCCTAAAGGCCTTTGAGAACTATGTTAGAAAAATTGGAGAGCAATCCTGGAGCTCTAGACCTGAAGAAGAATCTATTTTTGCCAGACGTGGCCATATGAGTCGGGGAGAAATAGTTCTGATATTATCTCACAGGAGGCATTACATGCAGGCTGATCTCATCACAGCTTCAGGCAAGCCTTGGTGCTCCAGATTTTGCCATGCATTTTGATTCCCTGTGCCATTCTGATGCAAGCAGAGAAGGATGCACACACCAAAAAAACACCAAAAACATAAAATAAAAATCTTCTTCTTCCTCTTAATGATGCCAAATGTGAATGGTGCAATAAAGTACATGTGTAGCTGTATTAGCTTCTTTCCAAAATGAGGTGAACAGAAATCGAGAAGTGCCCATCACACAGTATGAATATGCAAGTAGTCATTACAAGAACCATCCTCCCAAATGTGACAGCAAAGCTTTGGAGGTCTGACGAAGATGATTTCATGCCATCTGCCACCTGCTTCTGAAGGATAATGGCTGGCTGGTGTGTACGAGGCTTGTTCTAAATGTTATCATACTGTCTTCTTTCTTAAATTATGTGGCTAAAATGAGCCTGTCTTTGTTTTATTTCAATTGACACCAGATGCAGAGACTTGGATTTGGGTTTTCTGTTTTGCAAACACAGGCTTGGCAAAGAGAAAGGAGGAATGATAGGCAAAGCAGCTCAGATAACAGAAGAAACACTTCTGATAAGCCTTTAATTTCGTCACCAAAAAAAAAACAAAAAAAAACAAAAAAAAACAAAACAAAAAAGCAGGATTTGACATCACCCTTGACTGACATTAAAGGAATAAAGAATCATGGGGTTTTTTTTTTAAGTTTGTTGCTATTCTATCACTACTAATAATATTGATCATCATTATGTAAATCCAGGCCTAAAATACATTCTCTGTGTCAACCTAGCATGCTGGCCAAGATTGCAAACAGTGCTCACAGAAATTATTGGAATATTAGCAGCAACAACAGTCAACATATTTAAAGATGTTTAACTCAATGCTTTAAATCTCTTTTTACAGTACACTAGGACAAAACCTTGTTTCATTTCAGTGAGCCTTTTATTGTTCTGTTTTTAAACAATTATCACAGTAAAGAATGAGGGATTTGGTAATGTTTGGCTTGCCAAGGAAATCTGAAAGGACAGCTCAGTCCTCAGCATTTAAGAACTGTTCACCTTCCTTTTCAAACACGCTATGGACAACCTCTTCCCCAAATTTCACAATTTTAAATCGACATTAGTCTCGTCATTATCATCTAAATCTGAAGCAATTGTTATAAAAAAGAATGAAGAGAAACATGGCCCAGTTACTAGCCCAGGATTTGTTCTTAGGTTCAGGATTGAGACCCAGAGCGGCCAATAATCTATTCCATAACATACACGTCATGCCCGTATATAGGTGAGGACCCTCCAGAAGATCGGCCCTTTTGGTTCCGGATCTCTTTTGCTCCGGGTCATCTTGCTCCAGGTGGTCGATCTCCCAAGGCCTTCCCCCTCCCACCCCAGTCAGCTCTCGGTCTGGGAAGCTCGGACTGTTCTCTCTGTTCCGTGAGTGCGGTTTCAGGACTCTCCCTGCTCCGGGATCGTTAGCCGGGAACAGGCTGAGCCTTGGTCATCGGGTGGGGGGGCAGTGTCACTGTGTGTCACTCATTTGTATATTTGTATATAGTATTATTTTCAATATTACTGTAGTTTAGTTATTAAATTGTTCTTATCTCAACCCACGAGTCCTTTTTCCTCTTTACCCCTTTAATTCTCTCCCCTATCCTGGGACGGGGGGGACAGGAGATTGGGTGAGCAGGTGTGGGTGAGTTGGCCCCCAGCCAAGGGCAAACCCATCACACCATGTCATATGTCTGAGGGGTTTATCCAGGAGATGAGCAACCCACAGTGCAGGACTGAGGTCCCCTCAGGAGATAGAGCTGGAGACCAGCATCCTATGGTGTCACTGGGGCAGGGACTGGCGTCCAGGACTGAGCTGAAACAGGACTTCTATGCCATGGCAGCACGTGGGTGAGGTTGGTCAGCGTCATCCAGAACCACTGGCACCCTCAGCGTCCTGACACTCCCCCTGTAGATCTAAACTAACATTTGTGAAGAAAGAACTAAGCTATTTCCCAAAGGTCACCTGGGCTGCAGCCAGGTGGCAATGATAGTGCCAGCATGTGTTCTCCACAGTTTGCCTGGGACAAGCCATGGGAGTGGCCACGATTCCTTTCTCATTTCCAGATTTAAGCTTCCTTCTCTTTGAAAACCAGGATATGGCATATGTCCTCAGCCCCTCAGCATTAGGGATATCATGGCCAAGCTGAGGCAAAGACTTCGCGTGTTAAAGTGCCCAGCCCAGAGACTGACAACACCGTACATTGATTAATTTCATTTTCCACCCAAAAACTCATTTGCTTTCTCTTTCTTCTCCTTAAAGAATAATGAACAAGTCAGAGTACCTGATGTAAGTTAACTCCCCTCAAAATCTGTACAGGGCATTGTAGGGCATCACAGAGATGTCAGTCACAGAATATCTTGTACTACATATTAACATGAGAGGTGGAAAGTATCAATGAGAGGAGGATAGGAAAAAATAAGAATATTTTGACCTTTTTTTTTTTTTTTCCTAAAGGAACTTTAAAAAGCAAGTAAAGCACTACAGAAAATAACTGTATAATTCTGTTATATGCACTGTATACAGAGCCTAACCATTAACATAGCAGAGTTCATGGACTCTAATAAAGAGGAAATTACCCCATATTTCAACACTCTGTTCACAGAGTTCCTTCTCATGTTTACAGTCAGTGTGTAGCTATTGAAGTCGCAAAGCTTTTTTTCCCCTCTCCCTAAGAGTCTGCCATAGTGAGGCATATTACTATGGGATGTGCAAGTGAATTTAAAGTAAGAAGCATTTCTCTTAAATGCCTGCAATTTTCTGGTTCCTTGGCCCCTAGCAAATGTCTCATTGTGTTCGACTAATATTTACACATTTTTCTATACAGCTGTTTTGTATTATTTTTATTATTTTTGCTTTCCAAGGTTAGATTTTTTCTGAAGTGGTTTAACTGTAGAAATAGATTATCCAGATGTAAACAAATGAGCTTCTCTGTAAGTTCAAAGTCGCTCATAAATAAGGGAGATGTGACATTTTCCCCTCAGCTGCTACTAAAGCCTTACAAATCTCATAAGCTCAAGATAGATCCCTGGTCTAAACTTCATGTAAAAGTTCCATCTTTGCAGGGGAATAGAACTTTATTTGCTCACTCACCCAAAGTAAAAATGGTAAAGAAAACTTCCAGCCTTCCCCTGGAATAGGAGGTAGCAAGAATATTAAATTTGTATACTGTGAGCTAAATATTTATGCAGTTATGTATATATACATACATACACATATATTTCTCCTGCTGCTACTTTACAAGAATAGAGTGGCTACTGAGATATAATTAATGTCACAGGCTTAAGTACCAGCTGAGGAACAGCAAAGTGCAAAATAACAACATACAATAAGTCATACAGAAGGTTGGAGGAGAATAAAAGAGGGGGGAGAAAGGTGGCCTTTAAGACACAGAAGCAGAGTGTTACTTAGTAAATGCTGTCTTCTCTATTTTTTTCAATCAAAACTTGCACAAGGCAGAATGGATGGGAAAAAATGATGATAATTGAAAACAAAACAAAACAAAACAAAAAGAAAGCCCAAACCAAAACCCAACCATGAACCATAATTAATTGTATCTCTTTGAGGAGTAAAAATACTATTCAGTGCAAGGGCATTTGAAAAGTGTCCCATGGACACCCCCTCACTAGACACATCAAATAAACTGAAGGAGCAGTATGTGAAGGTAAACCTTCACTCAAGGTTTGTTTTAAAGCATAGCACAGCTCAGATCAGAGGCAGTCTGAAATTTGCTTGATGGTTTATGTATTTCATTCTCACCCCTTTTTGATGTTAATTTCCACATTCAGAAGCTCCTGCCTTCTTCCCCTCCTTGCTCTCTCCTCCCCTCCCAATAAGGTTATTAGGACAATTCACAGATCTCTCACTTTTTCTGTGTTAAAGTCTCTTACCTAAAGACCCACACTTGCCTGGTGGATATGTACTTTAATTAAAAGCAATATATCTTTCTTTTTTTCTTTCCTTCTAATCTCTATCTATAGGTTTGTCCTTGGAGTTTTCATTCTTCAAGGCAAGGTGAATGGAATTCGCTTGTTTGCCTTGGATATACATAGTAAATTTAAGGCACTAAACAAAACAAAAATAGGGATTTTAAAATTATTTTTAGTGTAAGCACTGAAATGTGACAATCAGCAGGAGGAACAAGGGGGTAAGAATTCTTTAAAAATTGTCCCCAAACTGCTTAATTTTTGCCTTAAAAAATAAGAGGTCAGTCCCCTAAAATTAAATACCGCCTTGGTGTAGTCAATGGCAAAGTTTTTATTGGTTTCAAGGGAATCGACGTTTCACCTCTTGTCTTAAAATGTAAGCTCTTCTGCTACTGTAAACCAGTGTCACTCCCCTGACTTGAAATCAGTAACACTACCTGAACCAGGACACTCTCCCACAACTTTTCAGTGGGGCAGTTAAATCCCTCTGAGTGGGAACATTTTGGACGACAAGGAAGAGCTTCACAACACACCGGCTCATTCCTCACCCCAACACTGGTGGCATGGTCCTTGTGAGAGACAAATATAGCATTTTCCAGATGGAGAAGCCCGTGCTTTGATCTTCCGATTTTGCTGGAGGGAAGGACATTGCTGGGAAAGAGGATGGAATCAGGGTGGGAAGGTAGGGGAGAAGAGATAGACCATCAGGATTAATCAAGGCTTCAGGAGCTAAATTATGAGATATCTGAAGGTATATGCTGACAGCATTCAACAGCAAAGAGCCTAAGAGAAACCAGAAGAGGTGAGAACATCAGGAGATTGCTGGGAATATCTTTCCTTCATATTGTACAAGAGAGGGCTGGGGCATGCAGCCATTTTTTTAGTACAGGAGATGGTTTATTTTAGTCTATAATTCATTTTGCAGCCAATTTATCAGATAACTCTCAGGTACAGAAGTGATCCATACATCCTTTAGGTGACTTCTCTGCAGTAGCAGGGTCAGCAAAGCTGTTTTGTGTTGTATTGGCATCACTTGTCTTCCTTACGAGACATTTGGAAAGCCTTTAACTAATATAGAGAAGTCCCTGCTTGGAAATGATGAAAATTATTATTCTCAGTAGCGGGAAAAATGTTTACCTCCTGATAGCCCTGGAATTTTGGGAGCACATCCAATGCCATAGCTGGAGACAGAGGAAGTGTGCACCAAGATCTTCCAAGTCAAGTGCTTAAATGTTTGAAGCTGAAGTCCACGTTTAAGCAGCTAAATGTGCAGCTTAATCTTCAGCAATGACATGCTGGGTAGGCAGGATCTTTGCAAGGCAAAGCATTTATTTAGGTATTCAAATTTGGGTTGAAAAGACTACCTCCAGGACACCAGAGTGGAACAAGTCACTGCCCAAGTTTTAAAAAGAAACAAAGGCTGCGCTGGTGCCTGTAAATGATACTGAACCACAGGATACAATGTCTTATTTAGAAGACTCATCTCTTCAGTACACAGAACACCAGCAGGAAAGTTAACAGCCTGTCCTTCATCCTGCCAATTAATGGAAGTGCACTTTTAGCAGCAGAAGTATCACTGTACTGCTCACTGTTTTTTCTGAGTTGGGCACTGCTGAGACAAGTGAGTGCTTTAACAGATCCTTAATATAACTGCAAATGTTGCCACTTCCCCCTGTAGAACTGAATTTACTTGTGTTACTACTGTTTTATTCCCAACTACTGTAGTGCCAGTAGACCTAAACTAAGAATGGGATCTGAACTCTGACTCTGAAAAGGAAATGATCCTACCAGATGGGCTGACAATTTAAATAGTCAGAATAGACAAGTGAATAATGTCAGTCTTATTACACAAGTGGGGAACTCATTAAACATTGTGCCCTAGATTATACACTTATTTAGGGGTAGAACTATGGGTTGAACCCAGCTCTCCTCTATCCCAGCTGAGTGCATTAACCACTACGTGTAATAGGGCCAGAAAGGGCAATTTTAAGCAGGAAAGAAAAGGAATCAAGGGAGCAAGCAGCAGAGTTGTTAATGTAGCTGTGGTTTTGCATATGTGTGAAAAAGGAGAGCAAGGGTCACTTTTGCAGAGACATAAAAAGAAAAGAATAAAGATTGGAAAGTGACTCAGGAAATAACTCTGCAAAAAGATGGAGCAATTAGCCTTTTCTTATTTTCTTTCTTTGCATTATTCCTCTAAACTTTATTGATTTTTTTAAGCGTGTAGATAAGTTTTATTTTTTTGTTTTATTATAACACTCACCATCTCTTCAAATTCCGATTGATCTGGTTTTTGCTTTAATCATCCAATTAATACAGCTCCAGAAAAGCTCAAGGGAGATGTACCTAATGCTGAGAACAAAAAAACATACAGGCAGAGCTGTGCTTATGACTCTGTTGGAGCCTTTTTGATTATGCCTAACTACTGTGATCAATACTTCAGGACTTTTAAAAACATGCATATGGGTGAAAAGTAAATGGTGATTTTATTTTTTTTCTCAATAGGTTTTATTTAAAACCAATTTACTCCTTTCTACTTGAGTCACACAAATGCAAATCACAAGTGCTTTCTTCTGAACCACAAAAAATGAGAGAAACATTTAGCCGTAAATAAAGTGCAGGTATAGGGGTACATAAGTGTGTGTGGAGGTTATGAATGGGCTACTGTAGGTGTATTCCTCTGGTATCAGGAGAGGAGCACTGCACCCTGACAGGACTCAGGTGCTCTGTAATTCTCCATGCTAGAACAACAGTCCTTGTATGTATTATAGGCACTAAAACAAAACTGAAAAATCGTCTGTGAAAAAAAGGTAGTGAGGACAGCTGAGTTTTCCCTGAAGTTCAAAGGGAGTTATATTCAACCATCTTTCCCTTCCTGCCCTGCTCCCCCTAAAGGTTTCCTGAAAATGTAAGCTAAAACCTTTAAGTATGGAAAATTAATAATATGCTCAGCCTCCAGTTCTTTCCTTGGATGACGAGCCCCAGTATTAAATTGGAATTCAGATTTTTCTTATAGCTTCATCATTTTGTTTTGTTGTTTCTTCTTAGAAATTTTGAAAAAAAAAAATCCAGTGAATCTTTCCAGTAAGTTTCAGACAAAACATCTTCAATATTTACTGAACTCATGTGCTCTGGGAAAGGAACATGACTCCACATTCTTCACTCCATAGCTGTCCTGTGGAGCACCTCCTGTATCTTCCTCTTAACCCCCAGTACTGAGCACTCCCCGGCTGTCGCCCTTGTGTTGGATGTAATGTGAGACCTCTCACAAGCACCAGCTGGTGTGGCTTTGCATACCATGTCGCTCCTCACAATTAAACCTGAAATCCAGGCATCAAGGAGGGGAGCACCTCAGCTCACCAACACTTATGGAAATGTTTTCCTTTCCCCTTGTCTAGCTTTCGTATAGGTGTCCTTTCCTTCACTCTTACAGCTTTGGCAGTGTTCGTCTTTCCCATTTTATTTTATTTTACATCTTTATGTGTCAGCTGTGACATGCTGTGCTGCTGGTCCCTATTTCATGATGGCAGAACTGTGTAATCGTGCATGGAGGATGTTTTCAGGTTTCTTATTTATTTGTTTAGCTGAAACAGAGGCTGCTATGAAGAACAAATACAATTCTCCTTCCTTGGTCAGCTAGTAAAATTTTGGGCCAGAAAAGATGGAAAAAAAAGAATTACTGTTTCTTAAGCTAGGCTGTGATTTCTCTGGGACAGAGACTATGTTATACAGAGACATTTGATTTTTAGTATCATGAAGACCTGAAGGGAATTTAAACACCTTTGTCAACCAAAGGACCAGTTAGTCCTGCATCCTGTCTGACACAGATGCCCATGTATGAGATCAGGAATAGAAGAAGCATACGAAGATGTATAGAAAGGGCAAGCACAATGCACCAAGAGAAGCACACGTGTCCCTGGAGACTCTCCCAGCTTCCAATAGTTTGCTGGTCAGCTCTGCTGAGACAGAAATGTCTCTTAGATTCAAAAGACTCAACCCCACACAGCGCTAAAGGCATGGGGAAGAGCAGCTGGAAAGCTGCACAGCAGAAAAGGACCTGGGGGTGCTGGTCAACAGCCAGCTGAATATGAGCTGGCAGCATGCCCAGGTGGGCAAGAAGGCCAGTGGCATCTTGCTTGTTAACAGATATAGTGTGGCCAGCAGGACTAGGGAAGTGATTGTGCCCCTGTACTCGGCCCTGGTGAGGATACACCTTGAATCCTGTGTTCAGTTTTGGGCCCCTCACCACAAGAAGGACATTGAGGTGCTGGAGCAGGTCCAGAGAAGGGCAACAAAGCTGGTGCTTCGTTGACCTGTCTGGAGCACAGGTCTGACGAGGAGCAGCTGAGGGAACTGGGGTTGTTTAGCCTAGAGAAGAGGAGGCTGAGAGGAGACCTTATCACTCTCTACAACTACCTGAAAGGAGGGTGCAGTGAGGTGGGTGTCAGTCTCTTCTCCCAAGTAACACGTGACAGGACAAGAAGAAATGGCCTCAAGTTGCTCCAGGAGAGGTTTCAATTGGATATTGGGAAAAATATCTTCACTGGAAGGGTTGTCAAGCAATGCAACAGGCAGCCCAGGGAAGTAATTGAGTCACCATCCCTGGAAGTACTTAGAAGATGTGTGTTGCTTAAGGACATTGTTTAGTGATGGAGTTGGAAATGTTATGTTAACAGTGGGACTTGACGATCTTAGGGGTCTTTTCCAACCTAAATTGTTCTGTTCTATTCTATTCTATTCTAGTCTAGTCTAGTCCACTCTATTCCTTTGCTTTTCTTAATATTTTAAGGGCTTAATCTCCACAAGCATGTCCAGCTTCTCTGAGAACTCAACTTTTAGTACACACTTTCTATTGAAAAGCGATACCGAAGTCGTCTCTACACCACGTACAATAACAGCTGCTTTTTGTTTGCTCTGAAATTGCAGCTTGCTAGCTTCATTAGATGGTCTCTCTAGTTCATCCCCAAAAAGATCATCTAGAGTCAGCTATTTCAGGATATCTAATCATCTTTACTAATCCTAAAATTTACAATGGAGTCTTCTTTAGGGGAGAAAATATATCTGAACCCCTCTCCAGTGCAGACTCACAAGCAGCTTAGGTACCAAGCTCTACAGCTCCTGGAGACGAGCTACCTGAAAACGCCAGATGAGGATTTAAGAATCATAGAATCATAGAATGGTTTGGGTTGGAAAGGACCTTAGAGATCATCGAGTTCCAACCCCCCTGCTTTGGGCAGGGACAACTTCCGCCAGACCAGGTTGCTCAAAGCCTCATCCAGCCTGGCCCTGAACACCTCCAGGGATGGGGCATCAACTTGCATGCCAGCACGCCCTGGCACAGCCACTGCATGGGTTGTTTGTGAGGTACTTACTTGGGTGGCTGTGGCAGGAGGCAGAGCCCATCAGACACTCAGTGGCTGCCTTTTTGAGGCGTACAGATGCAGCCAATAGATTTTTTCCTGCTTCCCCTCCACCTCGGAGAAGCCATTTTTACAGGATGTTTGAAGCCAATTTGGTGCCTAAAGAATGATTCCCACCACCGGGAGTTGCCAGGCTGTAGGTGAGTGAATAGCATCCCTGTGCCAATTTCCCCTCTATCATCAGAAATCATCACTTGTTTACTTGACAGAGCTACAAGTGTAAACAGCTGTACATTTCAGCACATACAAGATGCTACAAGCGTAAAACAGCAGCCATGCATATTACGTGTTTCAGGGCTCTACAGGTTCACTACCACTTTCCGTCAGGAAGCAGAGAGCATAATGCGATTTGTGGGGAGAGCGGTTTGCCTTTAGTCGTCTGAAATGTGGCGAGTGCACGCAGGCAGGGAAGAGGCAGTCTGCTGAGTTTTCCAGTGATCATGCTGCTCCAGAGCCAGGGACTTAGCTGGCAGTCAGCAGTAATGTTAATGTCACAGTGTCACCTGTCAAATTGTCTCTGCAGGAATAATGGCGGCTGGATGCCCTGCTGATTAGCGTGTGGTTAAAACCTAGTGGATGCAGGCAAATGGAGTCTGAGCTCACAGTCGGGTTTACCCTCCATGTAAGGGAAATCACTCCTGATTGGCACCACAGACTAAAGAATATGTCTGAAGGGGTGGAAATTAAATGTGATAGTGCTAGAGTGCTGAAACATCTCCTCTTTTACAGGTGAAATGCAGTTCTTTGTGAATCATAACAATCTGTGTTGAGTAGATATGAGATGCTTCTGGTTAACGAAGTCTCTAGTATGCGTAACTAAAGGACGCACAAAAAAAGTACCTGCTGACTTAGTAAGGCTTTGCTTTTTAAGGCTCAGACTAATGGCAAGCAGAACTGGTAACAGATCAAGAGGGATCTGGTTGAGGAGAACCAGTCATTTGGAATAGCTTATCATGTGCATATGTGCTGCTGAGAAGCAACGACAAGGAACCCTCAGAAAAAGGTATCCTCTGATCCAAAATACTTGCAGGCCAAAATAAAAGCAAAACCAGCAAATCCTACAATAAAAACTCCAAGAAATGGGTGTACTTCTGAGCAAATATCTCTTTACTTTTAATTAGAACAAAAGAAAATAGGAGGTGTCCATCAAGACCAGGACCTTGCCTCTGGGGATGTTCAGTAATAGATACTTTGAAATCAGTGCCTGGAGCCAGTGATATTTTTTCTCATTGTGCCCATGTCTCCTTTGACACTCAGCAAATTACTTCCTCACCTGGTGATTGCAAACAGACCTGTCCTTCAAAAATTCACCTTTATGAAACTGCTTTCAAAATGAATGTTGAATCACAAGAATGGTGGAAAACAGCTCATTTCCACTGATTTCAGTGAAGTACCACCAGTTTATACCAGATAAATATTTGGACTTCTGTTCTTATGAATTCCCAATTGCACATCATTGCAGGAGAAAACCCAGACACAATCATGGAAACCTATAATGAGCCTGTAAAGGTCCTCTGTCTGTGAAGTCTCATCTTTGCAAATGTTAACTGTTGCATTATGGCAATTAAAACATGGACAGAAAACAATCACCTCACCTCCTTGCTCTCACTCAATGTATCTTTACACTGTATAGAAGAGTTCAGAACACTTCACTGTCTTTTCTTCTATCATTTTCCAAAAACTATTTCCTCTGTTTCCTGCTCCTTTTTACAATTTTCACCTCTGTAATGACATTCTGGGTGATCCACCACTGCACTTCTAAACCTCACCTTGCTTCTTTCTGACCAAGTCCTGTTAATCATACCCAATCTAATAATAGCAGTGTTAATAACACCTTCTGATACAATATCCTCCTCCACAGGCCTTCTATGTTCTTCGGATGGCTAATGTCTTGTTAAAACTTTTTTTACTTATTAATTTTGTCTGTGACAGAGCTTGATTAGCTTCTAAATTACCCTGTTCCTATTTTTAGTGCACTATGCCCCTACCCTTCACACACAGTTTAATCCCAAAGTATTAATTCGTCTCTATATAATGCTGACTTGTCTTTCTCCAGGTATCCTAAATCTTCCTGTTTTCGTTTGAGGTCCATCTACCTTTGTTTTAACTCTTATTACCTTTCTCATTATTTTTACTGCTCTCTGTTCTCCATTGACGGGCACAATTGCTTTGCAACAGCCACGGGTAGTGCTGGAGAGGTGAAGGGTCAGGTTCACTCTTTGAAAGAACTCACCTCACGTCCCGCTTAAATTAGCAATTGCAATAATGCACCGAGTCAAGAGAGGGAGGGAGGGGGGATTTTTATGTCTCTAATCACTTCAGGGTAAATTGTGAACTCAGCTATCTGCAGAAGTGAGAGTCAGAAGAAGCAGATCTTTGCTACCACTTCATCTCATGCTGTTACTTGTTAAACGCGTCGTCTTGCAAGCAGAGGTGGGACAGAGCGGTCAGTCAGAGGGACTTTGTGACAGCCACTTAGACAAATGGTCCCACAGTGGGGAACCGCCGCTTGAGCTTACTTGTCCTGAGGTGAGCACAATGCAATAGCGGAGAAAAGGCAGTCAGGACCCCTCATAAGTTGCAGAGCAACATGCTGATGTAAATTTTTATTTATGGTGTGATCTTTTCCCTGTTCAAACCTATACCAGATCAAATTCTCTCTGTGCATTTCTTGCAATACTATTTGTATGGTTTTCATGACCAAAAACTAATGTTGTGACTTTTTAAATGGAATCAACTGAGATGGAGTGAAAAAAAAGAATAGAAGGAAGAAAATAAAGAGGAAGAGAAGGAGGAAGAGGAGGAGGAAGAGGAAGGAAAAAGAGACAGGCTAGGAAGCCTAGAGCAGCCTAGGCTTAAATCCCACAGATGTCCATAGAACCCCATGAAGTCAGTAGAGGGGACTGACAGCAGTATTTGAGCCAACATTGGTAATGGGTCTGGAAACTTATCAGATTTATGATCAGATTTGTCCAGTTTCTGGCAGAGCATGAGTGGAAGTCTGACCACACAGCCTATGCTGCCAACTTCCTTCCCCCTCCACAACCCTGCAAATAAAGATATATAGAACACCCAACTTAGCTTTGCCTCTGAAGTTCATTCCTTCAAGAAATTAATCAGACATCAAGCTGAGCTACTTCTGAAATTTAGTGTAGCATGAATCTTGTCATTTTTAAGTCTTAGTAGTACAGCTGCAGGATGCTCTGCAGTCTCTGCAGGTCCTGCCAAGTTACCACAAACCCATCACCAAATGCATCCTCCAGTCTAACACACTTGAGAAGATATGTTTAGTCATTTTAAACAGTTGTTCCTTTTTTTCACTGCTGTTGAATGAATAAAGTTTTCCTGCTTCAGATGTGTTCTTTACTGGAAAAAATGAAGAGATAGCAGAGCTGTAACATGTAATACATAGCATTTCAATGTAAAATGCTGATGTGGGTGCCTAATAAAACATATAATATGAATTCCAAAGAAAGAAATAATAGAGATCTGGTTTTACCTCCCCAACACTGATGGGAATAGGGGGGAGGGAAGAGACCAGGATGCGGAAAGGAAATGAAGCCACAGAACTCAGAAGGCAAAATGTCTTAGGCTGGGAGATCTTGGTCTTTCATGTTACATCTTAGCAACCTACCTGCATGGTTCCCATCCTCATTGCTTTAGCAGCAGCTGTCCCAAGCCCATCCACATTGCTGAAATCAATGGTAACATATGCCCAAGTCTCACTGCAAATTATGATGTGCTGTGGCAGGAGGCATCTGACTGGTCATAAACATAATGCTCATATTTTTTTCATCTCTACATGACAGCTGCTCTTCACATCCATCAGACTTCATTTCACCTTCAAAGAGGGTGTCTGATGCATGGAAACAGCCAAATGTTTCTAGAGAGCAGAATTATTTGGAAGACCTACTGTATTCCCTTCAATACTGCATCCCCATGCGTTCTTCATCCTTTCTACAACAGCCAGATATGAACAGGGTCTATTGTTTTCCCATCAGGGGGTGGCCTCTTCATCAGGAGAGGAGAACAACTCCTTGTCTCCATTTAACCACTACATACCAGAGCAAAGACGATAAGAACCTCACCACTGGTGATCTAGTGCCCTGGAAAATGAATGAGATATAGCCTTCAAGTGCTGAGCCAAAGCAATCATTATAACCTTGCCTAACCATCTCTTCCCTCCATGTCACAGAGTCCTCTGGCATGGGTTGACTGTTTGGCTGGCCTTCATTCCTGTGGAGCCATGTGAAATAAAGCAGGTTCTCAAATTTGGGGAAGAATATGCTAAAATGTTTTCATCTTGTACCCCTAAGCTGAGTCTGATGCATTGGTCATTTGCATTAATGTTATTGTAATTGCTTTATTGAATGTGCTGGCAGAATATACTCATTCCAGGTATATTGAAGACATGGGGTTGATGACTTGACCTTGCAGCTCCTTGCTGGAATGTAACTCCAGTGTGCGGAAGGAAGGCAATAAGTTCCTCTCCTAAGAGGTTCATAATCAGTACCCAAAATGAGTCTCCTGTAGACATTTTGCTTAACAACAAATTTAGTGGAAAGGCTCCTTGTAACACAAAGGGAGATGAGCCACACATTCTGCATCTTTGATAATCAAATCATTATTTTTGTAGCCTTAAGGGATATCTGCTTGCAGCAGAATTCAACATATAGTTTAATTTACTTATCTGATCTTTCTCTGCACATAAATAGCTTCTATTTCCTGCCCTATTTCAAATTTTCTTACATAATTCAAACAGCATCACAAAGTATGTATGTGTGGTTTTGTACTGATGATATCGACAACTGACTAAAAGAAGGTTTTATTTCTCTGTTCTTCTTGTCCCTTCCCCATTCCCAGCTCTTCAAGCTGCAGCTCAAAAGGATTTTTTTTTCTAATAATCTTAATTCTGTGCCAGTGTGATTATTATTAGTGTTTTAAATTCTAACCTCTGATCTCTTTCATTTTTTTATTGTTGTGCTTTTACTGATCCGTAGGTTTTATAAAGTGCTTCTCATCTGTACATCTTAAAACACTTTACAAAGGAAACTAGAAACACTGGTTTTGCTTGACGCACTGGGGAACTGAGGCACAGAGAAGTGAAGAGGCATACGCAAAAATAACAGGTAAACCAATGCTGAAATAAATTTCATCTTTTTCTGGGAATATTCCCTAGCCAGTCTTCTGTATTGCTTTCCTTACAGGATTTGAACAAAAACATCATAGTCATTAGAATGGCAATAAAGCCTTCTTTTCTTTTTCCGGTTTATTGGGTCCAACTCTCCCCCCCCCCACCCCTCCCCCAGCTTTCAGCTTTTTCATCTTTTCCATATTTTTCAGTGTAAATACAGGTTTTAAGAACTTTTGAGAAAGTACGAATGGAAAACAAAATTTCTGATCCAATTAGAGCTTCTCATTATTAGTGGTTTTGCAAGTGCATATAGGTTTAACACGTATGGACAGTCCTGCTAGCTAATGTCTGATGCTCCAGAGAATCAGATTTTCTGCAGTTTCCAGGTTAGGAATGTAAAGAAATTGTACAAAAATTAATCCCAAACGTAAATGTGGCTAAGTGCGATAGCATGGGTGACAACAACTTGATAATGTAAAGCTCATAATGAGACACACATGTGTGGTCTTATCACCCCAAACAGCTCTACCCTGCTGATTCAGGTAAAAAAATCCCCTCAAATCAACAACAAGTAAAAAAACTTTTTGACCATCTCAGCGCTCTCTTGCTCATTACACCAACCTGTCAGAAATGACAACTTGGCCGAGCCCAGTTATTCCATGCTGACAAGGTGCTGTATATGCTTTCCTGCAATAATGTCAGATTTAGAGGTGCAATGTGCTTAAGGAAGCTCATTTCTATGATTTGTCCAAAAAGAACCATATGTCCTGTTGGTGGGGTGAGCAACACCTTATTTTCCTTTAAATTAGGAATAATTTTCATGAAGATTGTTCTTGGAAACTATCTCAAAAGAGTGAAACTTTTTTTTTTTTTTTTTTTTTTTTGTTAAGAGGTTGCTTACTGAGGAATTGTCTGATGATTTCCTTGTACTGTCTAAAGCAGCAATAATACATTCTCTAATATCTGACATATTTCAGAAATATCCAGAATGTGACCAAATAAGATTGCATTCAGGGACATATGCTGGCAATCCACTATAAATAAGGAGATATAATATAAACATGACAATCTAGAGGGCAATGATCCAATAAATGTACATTATAATACCAGGGGGATGAAGGAAAACGAATCCCCAGCTCCACTTGCAGAACCACGACTACAGAATTTTAGGGAAATTGAATTGCATTAGGACAGAGCCCCTTGAAACCTGGAAGTGAAATACGTCATGTTTTGAACAGGTGCAATGGGAGGTGTAAATGACAACTAAGCGGTTAATAGACCTTAATATCAGTTATGCACAGAAGGCAAGGCATACCCATCCAGAAGCATCAGAGTGCTGTGAAGGCAGCCAGCCAGTGTGATCCTGGGGTTACTGAAGCACAGGGATTTTAAGAGTCTCATATTTACTTGCTGCAGCGGGAAGTCTCTTTAGCTGTTGTGACAGCCCCGAAGGCTTTGTTTATTGATTTCAAGCACCTAGATTTAATTTTTATAGATAATAATGCACATTTTAAGAAACTTAATTACCTAATCTACTCCATTTTTTATGTTGCATTAATGTATTTCTACTTCTCTCTGGGTTGGGTGTTATATCAAACACCATTCCCTGTGCTAAAGTGTCCATATACCTACTCGGGAACAGACCCAGGTATTCATTACCCTAGAGCAAGCCTAACCTCTGTGTAGTATAGGATAGCCAGAATTAGGTTTTCTGATAGGCAAATTATGTATTAGAGTGATGCACTGCCTGAAGCCATATCTCCCTCTGCTGGTAAAGTTACTAATTGTTAAAATACATTAGTCCTTTAGCAAAGATTTTCAAAGTTTGAGCTTTCAGACTAAAAGGTCATAGGTTTGATCCATGGTATGGTGCTGTTATGTAGACTAATATCCACTTCATCTTCAGGACAGAAAGTATCATTTGAAGGCTGACCTCTTAGCAAAATGAAACAATGTGCCTCACATCTAGAAGGTAAAGCAAATGAAGGCCTAAGAGAAAATTTTAAAAAAGGATGGAAGTGTCAAAGGATGGTGCTGTCCAACTAGGCTGGTGATTCTCAGAGACCTGTCCATTACTTTAGACTTGGAGCGAGTACTTCATCTCTTATTGGCTAGACCTTTGCTCATTAGTGTTTGCAAACATTGCAAAATGTTTTAATAAA
>NW_010140091.1:57427-88247 GCF_000699245.1 Pterocles gutturalis | reverse complement strand
TGTGCTAATGAGTCATTTACAACTTTTTCAAATTAAACATCTAAAAAGGAAATGTGTCAACTAACATCTTTGTTTGAGTTACTGGAATTTATTTAGGGTTGATTTAAGTGTAGAAAAGAACTAATGTCTTTTCCTCTATAATTTTTTATTTTTATTTTCCATTAGAACAAATGTGTAATTAAATAAATAAATAAAAATAAAATATTCAACCGTCAGTGCATCAAGACCCTGTTGCCATTGGAAATAGATATGTGTGCTCCTTCATTGCAAATGTCACTTCATGAGGACATGATGGGTTACTCAGTCATCAAATAGCATTGGGAGAAAATACTGAAAGGCACTTTTCCCATAAATTTGAGTTTCTCATGTGCATCCAGCAATGCCAAGATGAGTTCACAATGGCTGTAAGAAACAACTCTTACTCCCAAAAAATGTTCCAGGTAGATATATAATGGACTAGATTTTAAAAACATCATCTCTCCAAGTATTTCTCATGTGGGGTAAGAAGCTGATAAGATGATAAAGATGTTACTTTACTTGTAACACTTTGAAATATCCACTGAGGAGTAAGCCTTGTCCTTAGAATTTAGCTTTCCTTCAGTAGTATTCCAGCCATCCACATACAAATGAGAATAATAGCAAAATAACTGCAAACCACTCTAATTTGTTCCTCTTATGGTACAGGCTGGGGGAAAAAGCCAACAACAAAACCCACAGAAACAAAAACAACAACAAAAAAACCCACAAAGAAATATAAGGTTATTTTTCATTTGACAAATTTGGTCAGTGTTAGGTAGAATGATGATAGGTCATAGAAACAGCTCAGTATCAAGACATGTCTTATTGCCTAGTGCTTTAGGTGTAGAATTGTCCCAGCTTTTGTTTGCACTGCTAATTAACAACACAAAGGAAGAACAAAACCTTTAGGCACATAAAGAAGAATCAGCTCTTATACGGATGTTATTATTTCTCTAGATTTTCATCAGACGCTGAAATCTGTTTGGCAAACTGCTTCCTGGACTATAATACATGAACTCACCTTGCAAAGCATAATGAAGGAACTCCCAAATGCTGAAAACTGGTCTGTGGGAGAAGAAGCCCCTTCTGCAAGGAGCAGATGTCTGAAAATTATCCTGCAGCTTCAGGCAAACTCTGTCATGTCAGAGAGAGCACTTACTCACACAAATAGTCTCAACCCCTGCTGTGGGACTGTTTCTGTGGATCAAAATCAATGGGTTTTGTAATGTAGGTCCCATTCCTGCAAAGAGGAATGTGACTCAGACAGCAGCTCAGAGCCCTGTTAACGTTGGTGCAGGGATGTGCACACACAGCATCGGACGTGGGCATACACAAGGGGGCAAGTGAGCTGCACGACAAGTCACATAAGCTGTCCCATGAACAGAAACTGTCTGCCGCCTCTCTTTTGCTGTCAAAACAACTCCTCCTTCAACCAGCACATTATCCCAGCCTTACTTTCCCCCTCTCCTGTGACCTTTTCAAAATAACTCCTTCACACTTTTGCCTACAGTGTCTCTTGTAGTAAAGAAGAAACTGAAAATATACTTTGCTTTTCCTTTTCCCAAAGCTTCCTCAGTTCTCACATCTGCTGTTAATACTGCAAAGCACCCAGTAACGTTCAGGAGGTAGAGATGTGCTTATTGTCGCCTATCTGGAGACGGTAACATCCTCTTTCTCGCACTCCCTCCTCCTTGCCTGGATCCAGTGGCCACCGTTTCTGTTTTCTGAGCTCTTTGGGACAGAGGCAATGGCAGTTTGCCTCCGTGTTCAGACAGCAGCTCCCACCGCGAGGGCTGGAGAGCAATTAGGAATGGAGGTACTATGGTAACAGTGACAGCAATAGCAGGGATCAAAGAGTGGCTTCAGGAAACCACCGTTCGGTCCCGACTAATCTAGTGCTCCGGAGAGCGAGGCAGCAGTCCCAGCTCTTCCCCCGGCATTTGTAGCTTCCCCCTGAATCGGCAGCTGCTCAAAGGAGTGAGGGAGCCAAAATACTGCCATGCGTGGCAACAGGGGAGATATAGCGATAGGGAAGGTCTCACAGCAGTAGTGCCCTGTGATAAATGGTGCTAGTGCAGGGAAATGGGAACAAAATACCATCTGCCTATCCCACACTGGATGTAAAGAGGGACATAAATTGTTCTGTTGGGGAACCAATTTACCTGGAATGGAGCATGCATGGCTGAGGGACGCACCTCACCCCCCTTGCTGCGCTTTAAAGGACTCTAAGTAATGAGGCACCATTGCAAGCACCCTGCAATTCATTCCCCAGCCCCTCAGACCCACAGTGTCTGGATTCAGCCCCGACTCCGAGACGTGGCTTTGTAAATGTAAGTCAGTGCTAGGCTGTGCTGTTGGGATAGAAATCCTTAGCAGGTGGAAAGACGCTGGACATGACGCTGACTCGCTGACATCCAGGACTCAGTTTAATAAGATGTATTTAATAAGACAACTGGACATTTCCCACCTCTTCCAAAAGAAAAATAAGAAAAAAAAATACGTAATGTTCGTGACTAATTAAATTCTCACTCTAGTCATGATTAATGTAACAAATAATTACAGCTTAGATCTAATATAGATACAACTAATTGTTCTGCCCACAGTGCATCATGACTAACAATTAAACAGAGCTTCCAAAGCAACCGAGAACAGATCTTAGGGTAACCTTTTGCCTTGTTATGCTTTTGCTGCCGAAGGAATATACGTGCCTACAGCTTTTGTATTCCCATTCACATCAATGGCAGTGACAGATTCTTCTCTTATTAGATGTTAGACAAGCTTATTCCTTTTAACTTCATGTGTTCCTAGTTTGTGAGACTGTAGGGCAAATCAAAAATCAGAGAGACACAGAAAAGAAAAAGACTGCATCACCTCCGGGTCCCTCGAGATATTCTAGCCTGTAAAACTCTCTTTCTCTCTGTAGCTGTATCAGTACAGCTGGTTTGAAGGTTTTGAGTTGACTCCAACCTGGTAGCAAAAGATGAGTCTTTTTTTTTTTTTTTTTGAGTCTTTTTCTCCAAACCAATATGTTTCTCTTTGCTGTTTTAATTGAAGAAAGCTGCATTACAAAAACATAACTTTTGTCCCTGTCCAAGTTAACTGTTGTAGAAGCCTGGACTTTGTAGTTCACAGAAGGAACACATTGGATTTACTCAGTACGACATAGACATCTTTTTGATCCTCATCTGTGCAGTTTGCATCTACACCAAACAGCTCTGATGGATTCCTTAAAGAATAGTTGCAAAATGAAAAAAAAAAAAAAAAAAAACCAAAAACAACAAACCCAAACAAACCAAAACCAAAAAAAACCCTGGGAGGATAAGGTGGCTTTGAATCCTAACTACTAAAATCCAGTGGCTAAGCAGACAATAGCGTTAATAAGGCCAGGACTTCACTTATGCTTTTGTGTTTCAGGAAAAAGATGATTGTTGTGGATGCCCCATCCCTGGAGGTGTTCAAGACCAGGCTGGATGAGGCTTTGAGCAACCTGGGCTAGTGGAGGGTGTCCCTGCCACTGGTAGGGGAGTTGGAACTTGATGATTTTTAAGGTCCTTTCCAACCCAAACCGTTCTATGATTCTATGATCTGGATAAAGCTTCCATCTCCTCCTTGGATATGCCCTTTGAATATGGGTGAGTCACTTAATAATACAAGTAGTGGTTTGGGTTTTTTAATTATCATTATTTTTCTGTGTGTCATGCATTTGAAAGCTATGGAAACTGAGACAAAATATTGTTTGGATTTTATGTATTGTCTATAACCCCTCAATACTACAGTAATAGTGATAATAAGATGCTGAAGCTAATAAACGTTAGAAGTGAGTCTAATCACCACAAAAAATATATGCAGAGGATAATGAGTTGTCATTTGTCTCAAATAGTGATGAGTATTGCATGGGAAGGAAAACTGTAGAGGTAAAACACTAAATCAGTCCAGTGACTTTTCTAGTCCTCAGACATAATCTGTAAGAATCTGGTGTCCTGTTGAATATTCACTGTCTTTAAGTCAAGAAATGCTGATTACCCAAACCAACCAGGAATAGAAAGCAATGTAAAAGGAATTTACTAGACAGACCCAATTGTGACAATCATCTCAGGAAAGCTCAACTGTAGAAATAGATCAGATCTGTGCCCTGAGAAGGCAAACCCTTAGCTGATACACAGCATAGCTCTACTGACTTAATGAAAACCTTGCTGATGTAACCCATCTTAATGCCCAAAGTTTTGGTGTTTTTTTTTTTTTTTTAACTTGCCTGCAAGAAAAGAGGCAATTACTTTTCTCAAACATATTAATTACTAGAAATTATTTGTTCATTTCTGGTAAAAAGGAAGAACTGAGTGCTTCACTGTGTGCATCTCTCACTGACTTCCAAGGGGCCATCTGGGTCAAATTTGTCCTAAAGTAACAAAATTACTTCCAACTTTAAGCCTTCCCTTCTACCTCTCAGGGTTCATTCAGAGGTATGTGCTGATGCATCGCAGTTTTGTAGCAAACTCTAAAGCACTCTGCCTGGCACCAGAGTAATATCATCAGTGGAAACCTAGTGAAAGGATTGCTACTTGAAGGATGGACATGAACCTTTGGAAGTAGGTTTTATGAAGTTGATGAACATTCACTGAGAATTAGGCTGTAGTCATCAAACCATCTCACTTTTCCTTCAAATTAAAGAGAATGCTGCCATTTCCTTTCTTTTAAATCTAACTGTTCACAGCAAAAAAACTGTTACAAATGTGCTTCCCTCCTCTCCTGCACTGCTCAACCAACATTATTTCATTTGTGATTTCAGATTTTTTTCTTATTTATTTTCTGAATCTATCTGCCAAACAACATGTTCCATTATATAAGAAGCTTGAAATAAATTTGTGGAAATGTCGGTGCTTCCTAGAGAATCTATAGTACAATGGAATTGATCAAGTCAGTGAAAAAAGGGTCGATTTTGCCATTTAGTTACAGAATGCCTATTTCTGCTGTGTGGGTGATTTTGACTCTCTGAAGCCATTCCACTTTGCCAGTTCACAGGGCTGCTCTGCCCATCTCCTTTCCTTGGCAGATAGTGGAGAGCCTGGGTTAGATCCCAGCAAGCATAAATCAGACTTCCTACTGGCTCCGTGGAAAATTTCAGCTTAGTCAGTATGTGATATCCCGAACTACAGTAAACAGGCTATCAGATCTACTACCCTTTGGTTAATATCCACAAAGATTTGTATCTCAAATGAGATACTGCAACTTAGTGCACAAATGAAAATTGCTGCTGAAGCAATGTCTGAGGGTATGTAAGCTCTGTAACTATTTTACCTTGTTTTCAAAGCCAAAAAAAACAGTGTGGATTGAGTTTTGGAGTGTCCGGAATTTCGCCAAACGTCCCTTAATGTAGGAAGCATCACTCATTTTTTACAGTTCATTTCCTATGGACTGAAAAGATTTCAGGAACATGAAAATGGCCATGAATTTGTAGACAGCTGCAAGATAGATATGAAAGATAAACTTGCTTCCACATACTAGAATGTGACTGACAGTTCCTCTGGTCACTTGTCTGCAGCAAGTCAATGCTTATAGCAAATCTTCTCAACAGGATCTGGCACCAGCTGCCTGTGCATCTTGAACATATCATCACACAATAGCTCTGGCAGAATCCATGCCTGTAGCATGCTGTCTGCATTCAACTCTCTCCATCAGCATTAGCCACTCATAGTTTCTTCTCCTAACTCTTTGTTGTTGAAAGAGTTATGACCTCCAAGCAAGAAATTCCCTGTGCTCCATCTGTGTGAGTTCTCTTAGCTAATAATGGAGAGTGCAGTGATGTATAGCCCTCAAAATGGATATAGAGAAACAAGCCAAAAAGATTGGACCTAGAATTCAGACATTCATTTTTGCAGTGTATGGGGAATCTAAGTCACCTTTCACTAAAGTCAACGGAAATATTTCCTTCAACTCTGGTGTGAACTGGAGCACATCTTCAGAGACCAGGGAAAGCTCTGATTTCAGACTTGCCCATGCAAGAGATAAAGGTGTTTAAGGTTAAGCAATGTGACCAGAAACTCATTCTAAACAACCCAGAGATCAGACTTTGGTTTGATTGTTCAACAGCTGATGCATATGATTCCTGGGCTTTCTGAATAAGAGTTGGTTCACCTTCAATTACCTACGAAATGAAGATAATAATCATCTTAGGATCTCTTCATATCACATGGAGAAACATTGGTCCTATTAAAGACCTACGTGGTGATATGATTGGGAACTAGAAGTACTTATTTCCCTCTACTGATATTAAAACCAGTCTAGATAACCAGTTCAGTATATACACATATTTAATCTGATGACTACCATTCTACAATGTATCTGAAAGCACACATTATAGGAGTACTAATGGTGTGAAGCTAAGCATCACCTTAAGACCCTGAAAGCTATGTCACCAAAGCTACAGTAATAGAAAATCAAGAAATTTCCATATATGTGTTCATATGGATCTGATTGAGCCATTTCAGAGTATCATAATTCATTATTATGAAAAATTAAATATTCTCTAATTTTATAAATTGCTTCAGAACACCCAAAAGATTTTTTCCCTTTTTTTTAGAAAGAGATCTTTGCCAAGACATATCTCTCCTTCCTAAGCAATATATTATCTCAGAATTTTCTGTATAAATGCTCTTTCTTCATTTCCAGTACCCTAACTTCCCAATTTATCCACAAGACAGGCAGTGTTTTGCTTCCACCAATTGCACAATGACTATTTTCCAGAGAGACCACTTCCTGGTGCAATATTAGTTCAATCACCATTGCCTGTGCCTTTGCAACTAAATCAGTAAACAGTGTCAGTTACTAACAGTCATGATACTTTAGTCAGTGTTATGGAGAATTACCATTTTGACACCGAACTGAAAAACAGAAACTCACTTCCCATAGGCTACTGTACAGTTATCATATGGGTAATTGATTACTTCCAGATGGGGAACTCCGGAAGCAAGCAGAATTAACAAGTTATAACCAGTTACACTTTTTGGCTTATTCATGAAGTGTAAATCCTAGCTTCCTAAATTTGAATTTTCCTATGACAAAGGTAAATATAATTAAGTTATTTTGAAAAGAATGTTCTTTTCAAATTTCTCTTTCTGGAATAGTACATGTTCAAATGGCTTCTATCTAAAATTCACAACACTGTTATTCTCTGTTGTTGCTAACTAGAAGTGTTTGTGCACTTCACTTACCAGACATACTCTCTTCACCGGGTAGAAAATTGACTGGATGACTGGTCCCACAGAGTTGTGGTGAATGGAGTTAAATCCAGTTGGATCCACTGGGTCACATGAGAAAGGCAATCCCATCAAAATCCACAGAGAATGCCTGGAGGAGGATACTACGGGGATGTCATTAGTGAGAAGAGTGAGAAATAAATTTATTGGAGTATCATTTTACAGTAGAAGCCAGAGAAGTATTACATAGTGCTACTTTGATGGAAGAGAGTTTCCATCTAAAATGGAACCATTTTGGTAATGAGATATTTTTAGAAGAAAATTGGAGGACCGGTCATGGAGGAGAAGGTGGTGTGAGTGGGAAAGTATACAGGAACCTGAACAAACCTCTGCCTCTGGAATTTGTTTAGTTAAATAAGGACTTTTAAAATCTGTATTGAACTAAGGAAAATATGTAAAGAGAAAAGATTGAGTACTAGGATGAAAAACCATCAGGGGATACAAATCTGCTTGAAGATCTGTTCCATTAAGTGTGCTGCTTCTCCTTCAGTTTCTAGGGTCAGTGCTAAACACTCCCTGTATATGGCCAACAAGAAACAGACCAGTAATAGCACTTGATCACTTCTTTTAGCTTTTAAAATGGAAATGGAGGACATCTGTACTATTGTATCAGGTTCAAACAAAGCTGTGTAGGAAGCACAGAAAAGAAACCAGGCAGGTTATGTCATATGCAGTTTTCTCTTGTTTAAAGACTCACAGGGACTTAGCTCTGAAAAAGCAAATATGATTCTCATTAGAAACACGCACAATACAGAAACGGAAAAAAGAGCCCACAAATCCTAAGTGTAGCTTATTCATCCAAGGAGCTGATAGTTGGCAAAGGGTCAGAATGCCATGAACCACAGAGCCTGCAGATTTATGAGAAGAAAAAAAAAAGTCTATTTGTTTCTGAAAACCTGGTTAGACACGTTAGAAGAGCCTCTAGGGAGTTTTAGCTTGCCTGTCCAGCACCTACAGAACAAAGAACCGACATTTTTACCTGACCTTGCCAGTATTACAGGTTATTTTAACAAGGCTAAACCTCAGAAAAAAAAGTCTCTGATGTATTAAGCACAAACATACTAAATTCAACATCAGGAATGAAAGTCTGTTTACAATGTGCCTGGGAGACTCCAGGAACATCAAAATCGACATGAATATGTAGATTATTTTGGCTTTGAAAAAGCTGTGGCTAATGTAAAAAAAAAAAGCCCATTTGTCATTAATATTTACATTACACTATACATTCTCTAGAGGTAAAACAGAATAGAGTAAGAAAAAAAGAAGAAAGATAAAGCTTTGGGAAGGGAAAAGACACTTGTGAAAAAATCAAAGTGCTTACATAGCAATACCATCTTTTCAAAAATAATGAAAACAATAACAGCAATGAAATGTGAACAGTGTGAAGCTCACATCTAACATTTGAAGTTAGATGTAAAAGGACAAAGCAAAATGAAGATGCATGAAAGAACCCAAGCATGACAATAAGTACAAAGATGACAAGAGAAAATTAGGAAGAACAGTGTTGAGCTTCTTAAAAAGGACAGTGAGCAAAAAAATTTTATGCTATCTATTGTTAGAATGAAGGGCAGAAAAATTAAACAAAATTTAATCATGGAAAAATAAAACAGCTGAAAGTAGAATTAATAAAACTAACACTGACTAGACAGAGTGATGGAAGAATTAATTGTATCCTTTATTTGTTGCTCTGATTTTCAAAAGCACTCTATTAATAATTAGGCCCTACTAATAGGTAGACAACTTCCTTATGCTTTTTTCTATTTGTCATTTTGTATGTTTAGCTACATACAGACCCCAACTCTTTAAATGAATTTTCTTAAGAAAATGCATTTGAGGAATCAAAAATTAGAAACTACCAAAGTTCAGGTAACACTTTCAATGGTAATTTTAGTTTTGCATCCTGATGTGCTACTAACCTTCTGTGTGTTATGACATAGTCTTTGATTAAATAACCTCATATGTTGTTTTTGCCACAGTTCCTCCCCTCAGGAACACCATTCCTTTGTGAATGTGGTAAATAATATACACTCAACAAGACATTTTCACAGTTTCTTTTCTTTCTTCCTAGATCTTCATGGTGGTTACATCTATGTTTTACAAGTCAGTTTGAATTTCCTAGCCCTGTTTTTATTTGCTATGTTTTGTTTTTAAAAAGGTTATTTTAATTTCTGGCTATTTCTATTTCTAAGTACTTTTATTTTCAAATTGAAAGAACACCTCCATCAAATCTTTTCCACAGCTTTGATCTTCTCTGGCTCATTAGTTCTCAGTCACAGTCTATGGGCGAAGTTATCCTGTGAATGGCACATGTGGGCATCCCGTGGGCATCCCATGGACATGAACAGAGAAACTCTATAGTCACAGACAGAAATACCAGACTCCCATCATGTAAGCATCCTTTTCTTTCCTGCCCATCTGATACTTTGCTTGCAAGCTGCATACCCTCTGGGAGACAAAGAGCTGAGAAGGCTGGATCTCACCAAGTCATTTTTTCCAAGGAACATCTGGGAATGTCCTGTCACGATGACACTGCTGGCCTGCTCGTATTTGGTCCACTACTTTTTCCCTCTCTTCAAGGCATATCCCAGGATCAATCACCTAATTCCATGCTGATTTTCTACTGTCCTTTCAGATGCCTAGATACTGGCTCTTCAGTCAGTTAATCTGAAATTAGGCTTTCAGCTATAAGAAACACGAACCTAAGTGGGTAGACCAAAGAAAAAAGATGAATTTACCAAAGTAGTGGGTAGTATAAAAAGAAGAAGCAATATACATTTCTTTCAATAAAATTTTGTGTTGACAAAGTTCAGCAAAAATACGGTAAATTTCGGTAAAACTATGGACCCTGGAAAACAGGTTATGAAAATATGAAGCAGTGGTTCAGATTAAAAAAATAAAAACAACAGCCTTGTCTGTAGATATTTCTCAGTATATTGAAAATCTTCAGACACTATCAACACCAGAAAACTTATCTGGATAAGATTCTATAGGGCTCTAAAGTATCTCAAATCTGGTAGCTGAGGTACAAATGCCCCTTGATACCAGATAATGACAAAGTTAACATAGCCATCTCTTCTTCTGTTGTCAATGTAAATTAACCATTTACTGAAAGAGAAGGAAAAAGAAAGTGGTTTTGATTCTAAGTTATCCTTATTCTTACATGAGAAATATTAATGAATTAACTCTGTAGGGACGCATTTAAATCATCAAATAATTTATGTCCTTGGTTTGCTCCTTGTTCCTTAATTATCCTCATGTTAGTTTGTTAACAGGCTCTTTAGGACTAAGCCAATGGTTTTCCTTTGGAGTGAAATCCTGATACAGTTCTGGGGACAGCTCGTGTTTGCAGGCAGGAGGTGTGAGGCTGTACCATGTCTTCCTTTCCCCATTTGTACAGACATTGCAGTCTCTATTCCAGCAATTCCAGCATACCTTGCACCATTAACAGTTCCATATGTCCTGCACGACTCAGAAATGCAATATAGACCCTTGACCTTTCCATATCAGGTACTCACACAAGCCGTGGTACAATCCTTGTGTTATTTCAGGCACCCTGAGTGGAATTAAAAAAAAAAGAAAAAAGAAAGAAAAAAATCTTAGGGACAGAGGAGCATTAAATAAAGCCTTAGGAAAGCCAAACCAGGTCCTACAGAAGGATGTGACTTTAGAGAAACGTGTGTGTAAGCCCTGATGCACTATTTGGCCTATGTGTTCAGATGGATGCCTTCAGCATTGTATCTGTAGCCTTGAATCCTTTAAACTGCCTTTCTCATACCAAATTCTCTGTGAAGGTGGACTGTGTTCTGTCCTCAGTGTATATAAGAGCAGACACTCTTAATAAATGCCAAAATTATGGCAGTACTTAATTTTCTATTTCCATGTATTTCAAGATTATGTGATTTTTTCACAGCAGGAAGGAAATCTTGGGTAGCTTAAAACTGGACCACCTCACTCTGTCTATCCATTCCTTTGACATTTAAAGGAAACTATCCACTTGAGCCATCATCCTTGGGTAAAAATGCAAGGCAACAGGCAAGTACTACAGAGCTCCTTGCAGGTCAGTAAAACCTGACTTTCTCGGACCCAATACGAAAAACCCACAAAAGGGTCAAGGCCAATACCCTTCCTCTGGGAAATATCAGCTAGGACATCGTCATTGATTTCAGCTGTCAGATTCATGATGGCTGGGACTCAGACTGCATATGGAATTATAAAGTCTTTGAGACCTGATCAGCTAAAGGTGAGACAGGTGTATCTTAGCACTTTGTCAGCTGAAACATTGAGCAAACAACCAACACATACAGAAAACAGAAGGACAAGTTTAAAAATTGGGTTGCTTGGGTCCACAGCCTTGGGAAATTACAATTTAGGTAGAACTGAATAGAACTAATGTAATAAATGTTAACTACGATGTATATATCAGGAATATGGCACCAATACTAAGAGTCGTATCAACCTGAATATTCCCCTTGGGCACTTCAGAGGGTAACCAAGTTCTGTAGTGGATTAATAGCCTTGTGCAGATACGCAAGTCTTAGCATTAATCTCAGAAAGTCTAGAATAACTAAGCTCCTGAGTTCAGCACCTCAGCTATGCAACTTAAACTGGAGACACTAACCCATTCCCAAATTTCTATACTACTAGCCATATGTATTAAGATATCATGGAATATACCTTAGTAAAATTATAAATGTCTCAATAAAAGAATTTCAAGAAACGGTTGATAAAATCATTTCAGGATCTGAAGTGCTTTATCCTAACCATAAGAGCTTGGAAAACATTTTGTAATTTTTTTTGTTGTTTGGTTTAGTTACAATTGAATTTGCATATAATCCAATCTCTCTATGAGTTTTTAAAAATGTAATCACCCCCAACAAAATCTCATTACTTATATCATCATGAAATGAAGAATTGGCAGTGTAGTAGCAAATATGAGATAGATGTGTATATTCAGAAATCTCACTAGGTGCACAAGCACATACAAACTAGCTTTTAAGAGGGTAATTTATGTGTGGAAGTACCCATTTGTCATATATAACCATCAGGCAGGAGGAATATGGAAATACCTTTTTGTGAGATGTGTATTTCATACTTCAAAACAATTTTTCTTTTTTTTTCAGATTTGCCTTTGTTGATAATATCAGCTCAGTTTGAAGGACTTTCCTCATACAATCTCTTCAGAGTAAAGTGGCATTCCGACCTGTTTTGTGTTTTCTGTTCTGAGAGAGATGTTATGGGACCAGTTTTCTAAGTGATTATCATTCAAAATGTTAACTGCAATTAAAAAGAACTTCAATTCCCTTCATCTAAAGAACAAAAGACAGAAGTTAAGACTATCTGAAGAAGAAAGAAGAAAACTGGCTCTGGAGTAGACACAATGGTCAAAAGAATGGAGTTACTTGGTCAACACATATTAAAAACATTGTTGTGGTCTTCAAGATAATTTCCAGCTTCCTTTTGTCTTATAAATCAGTTAACACATTGAAATAATTTAATAAACAATGGATAGCTGAGAAATTGAAAGTCAGATCCCAGGAACTTTGAAGTATATACTTGAGCGTATATCTCAGATTAATACAGTGGGATCCAACAGGAGAGTTTACGATGCATGTACTGGGCATGGTTATGTAGCCCTGAAACTCAATTCTATTTTCTGTTAGCTTATTTGAATAAACATTGTGTCTCTTTTCTTCTTGTCCAAACAATTACTTGCCACATCTTTCTCTCATGACTCCATCAGTGTAAAGGATTGGGATGAGATGAGTAGGCACCTATAGCACTGCTTATGAAAGAGCATATAGCAGCTCAAGATATTGTCGTCCAACGTGCAAGTCATTTCCTGTTTTCCTGTCCCTCAATAGCAGTTATTTGACAGATAAGAAAGACAGTATATATATGAATATCTGAGGTCTGAGCCAAAATATTTGTCATGAAGTAATTGAATGACTGCAAGACAAAGATAATTTTCTTATTATTAATCCTAGCAGTTTAGCTCAGAGTACTTGCAAATCTCCAGTACGCACCCAGTTTCATTGAATTTTTTTCTTCTTTCTGACATGTGGTTATTTAATCTTCTGCCAACACCATATACTGAACAGATTTTTCCCAGCTATGCCCATGAAGCTTTTGTGCTATTGATGTTTTCACAGTGAACAGTGTATGTGTGTCAAATTATAGTTATTGATCTATGTTTTTTTCTTAATGTGTATTGTTGCTTAGATAGCATTATAGTTTGTCTGATTGTTGTATAAGAACCACAATCTTGCTGTCCTTGTAAAAGAAGAAAAGTGAAAGAAGAAAAAAACCCTGCCATTTTTATTTCTGTTATGAATTCCATTGTTGAAGGTAGACTGTTTATTTGAATTAAAAGTATACTGAAATAAATGTTTCTTTAGATATGTGTTATCTCTTTTTTTCTTCTTCTTAGTAGCAAGTGGAAGTAATAGGGCATGCAATCTTAGCAGAAGAATAAAACCTAACCATATAAAAAGAGCCTCCTTTATTTTTCTATGAATCTTTTTATAACTGTTTTGTGTCACATTTCCTTTTGTCTTAAATGTTGCAGTCCAAGCTATCCCAATAAAATTCATCCTCTTAAATGGATACTGTCAACCAGTTAACAAAAAAACCCCCACAACTCTACTCCTCGTGAGTGATTCCCTTATCAGTAGCGTGAAAAGCAAATATTTTTCTACCAGCTTAGTTTTTCTTTTTCTCTCTTCTATTTTGCAGCTATTATTTTTCTTCTGTAACACATGGCTAGAAAGAAATGAATGGGGGCAACTCGATTCAGTGCTTAGAACAACAGACTGGGAACTTGAGGAAACAGCATTGTTTCCCCACTTCTGTAATGATCTAATGTGTCAGCTTTGACAAGACTTGTCACCTTGCTATATATCCAGTTGTCTTCTGGTTTTGTATTTGCCTTGCGTGTTGCAAATGGTAGAGATTAAGACTACTTTGGGTAAACCACGTGAAACTTTATGTAAGACAAAGCAATAACAATGATGGCAATAATAATGCTCAATACATCCTAGGAATGCCTCAGCATCTTACAGTGTTGAGTCAAAAATGAGTTTCTCTAACCACCTGGGAGAGCAGGTGATCAGATAATACTGCTTATAGGGTCAATCTTGTCCCTTTTCCTAATCTAACCCCTTTTTCTTACTCTTTCTCAAAACCAAGCAATAAACAAGCCCCCAGACAATAGCTAATTATATTTTGGAGAACTTCATTATTTAAAAAAAAACCCCACAAAACCCTCACAAGTTTTTGGACTTCTAGCACAGAACATCTTTTTTTCCCCCACATTACAATCTTCCAAGAGACTCCTGATCTTTATGACCCTTCCACTTCTTAACTATGGCCAGGGAGCCAATTAATTACAATTGTGTTGATGGCTTGAGTGATGTTAATTGTCTTCTAGGAGCTGCAGTGAGATCATGCTTAAACTATTCTTTTTCAAGAGTTCAAAAACAATCTAATGTAAAAGTCCAGCAGAAAGGAATCTTATGAACAAAACCTGACTCAGTTTGTGAATAAAATATGATTTTTAATGTCTGCTATGCTGGCTTTCTTGAAGAGAACCTGTCAAAGCTTGTGTGAAAATACAGCCCTGTGCATGCTCTCTGATACAGCAGAGAACATTTTCACAGCCTCAACACTCTACTTCCTGTCCAAAATTCATGATGGAAACTATTAAACCTCATTCAATAAAGAAGTGCATTTCATTTTGCCGGTGGTGGCTGGGATGATCACTTATAAACTGCCATTGTGTGACAATATGCTTTCAGAAAATAAACATGTATTGCTCAGATAGTGTTTTGAATACCTTCTTGATGAAAGCAAAATGATGAAACTATAGGACTATGTGGATATAAAAGGCCTGCAGAACAGAGAGAGAAGGTTTGCACTCTAGCAATAAAAACTGACCTTAATGACAAGGAGTAACAACACATGTCCAATATCCTCTAACACAAAACTTCAAACACAGCACAATTCAATCTAGGCCTAAACTCACAAAGAGAGGAGAAATAATAACTTTTCCTTGAAAATGCTTCCCCTCTGATTCTGTGTTTGCCACTCACCTTTTCTGCAGTCTCTTAAAGGAGCTATGCCCACATGATTTTAAATTTTTCTTTTGTGGTGGGCTTTTTTTTTTTTTTTTAGGTAAAATGAAGTTGAACTCTGAGTGCTATACCCTAGAGATGGGTTGGTTTGGGGGTTTTTTTGAGCAATAAAGACAGTTTTTCCATAAACAGATTTTTTTCTCTCCTTTCTCCTTGCTTTATTTTGGTTATTGAGGTAACACATCCTCCTCCTTATATTAATTATGAACGATGATTGCCTCAGCTGTTATAGGAACTGGATTCACGTATACTTATTATCTCCATCTATAGTGGAAGTGGGTGCATCTTGGTTTTCCTCCTTTTTTCCTCCCCATACTTTCACAATCTCTTATGTCTCATCTCCCTAATAAAGGTATTGCATAAAAAACCCCAGAGAAAATAAATCCCTCCTCTCAGTTTGGAAGGAACTATTATCAACCAGTCAGAATACAAATTCCTTCAACCTAGTAGACTTGCCTTTATTTCCAAGCAATAAAATGAGCACATTTCCTCACTGAAGTTATCCGGTATGCAATGTCATTGAGATTATCTAGACACAGCATAAATTCTTAGTGGTTGCTTTAAAGAAAATCTTCCCTGTTTACCGGTGGTGAAGTTACGCTGTCTGCTTCTCACCTTCTGCCTGCACAGAAAAATCTGTGTACCTGAAAAAAGGTGAGAAAGAGCTCCTGAAAATACCAAACCTTGAAAAAAAACCCTCATCCTGAAATGCAATGATTAAACCTTTCTCTGATCTTCCCTTGTTCCTCGTACTGTTCCTGTTCAAATCAGATGACATTTTCTAAAGGACTGAGGTCTGACCTCACCTTTCTCCCTTAGTAGTGTTTCTTTTCATCCTTTTTCATTTTTGCTTTTTTTTGCTTTTCCTTTTTCCTTTTCCCTTCCCTTCCCTTCATATCCCAGCTTTTAGCAAGGTCACAACAAGAAGAGAAATTGTTTAGGAGCCAAATATCTGCCACCAAGGAAAAGGAACTGTATGTCTTTGGAGATGACAGATTGAAGGAGTACAACAAGGGTACATAAGTCATGATAGTGATGAAGAAAAAACATGACAGAAATTTAAAA
Source organism: Pterocles gutturalis (assembly GCF_000699245.1). Taxonomy (NCBI): domain Eukaryota; kingdom Metazoa; phylum Chordata; class Aves; order Pterocliformes; family Pteroclidae; genus Pterocles; species Pterocles gutturalis. The sequence continues at coordinate 71,782 of NW_010140091.1, read as the reverse complement.
AGTAAGAAAACATTCTGATTGCTGAAATATAAAACCAAGGTCCTACTCAAATAAAATATGATGGTTTCCTTATTTCTGGCTTTTGTAATGCACTTAGGTGCATCTTCTTTCCTCTAGGGTTGAAAATCAAGCATAAATATCAACATAGACAAAAACTGTGATAATCTACTAATGTGTTCATAGTGAAGATGTGACTCAAGCTAGTGATTTACCCAGTTTTTATTGAATAAATACTCAAGAAATGAACCAGGTCTCCATTGCCACAGGTTAACCAGAATATTTCTTTTTATGAATAAAAAACCACAAAGTTGAAATGTCCTTTGGTTTTAATATTTTAAAATGTATACTTCAACTCATTTGCTTAAGTATTGCAGCACAGGAAACGGGTTTTAAGAGAGGACCTCAGAAACAGTCAGAAGTCTGGAAACCTTGTATTGACTTGAAAAATTAAAAGATTGTTTAGTCAAAAGAGAAAGATGAAGGAAGGATGTGGATTATTTCAGCCATTCTGAAGGCAGTGCCACAGAGGAAGGGAATTCTGTGTTACAGGTAAGGGAAATTACATTTGATAACGGAAAGAGGATGCAGCAAAAGCAACAGGAATGACTAGCAGGGAGGGTAGGGGAACATTGTCAGAGGCTGCCTGGAAGCTTTTATGAAGACATTGAGCAACCATCTGTCATAGGCAACAGCAGAGAAATTTCTCCCATCTCAAGGTACAATGATCAGGTAGACACTCTAAGTGCCTTTCACCGTGAACCTTGCAGTTAATTATTTGTTGTTTGTTTGGTTTTTTAATTTCTGTAGTTTCCATCATTGTCTCATGCCTTGTATATAGAGGTGAACATACATAAAGCTGCTGCATCATATTTTCCAGTGAAGATTACAACACTATGAAGTGGGTCCATGTTAGAAAAAGACATTAAGATTATACTTAAGCATAGAAATGTTTTTTTTTAATAATTTGGATACACTATTTGTCGCAAAACCTATTGAAAGTGCATGTTGTAAATATTGATTTGAATACTTAAATTTGAATTTAAATATGATTTGAAATGCCCATCTCACTACTGCATTGACCAAGCAATTATTCAAGCACATCAAAGTAGTAAGGGGAGAATATACATATTCACATGTATTATTTTTACTGATAAACACATTGTCTGTTTGTTGAACATGTATGTTCACGTATTTCTCAAATCAAAAACACAGACACAGAAAACTACTGAATAAAATTAGCAGTGACTTTAAAATGAGGATTCTGAATCTGAAACAGTGAGAATTTGAAATTCAGATCAATGTCCAAATTCTTTTGAATTCCTCTTTAGCTAAAACTTTCAAAACAAAAGACGATTTACAGTATCGCAGAAACCATTTCCTTGAGAAAGAAATAATTACATTGCCTTAGAAGGAAGTCTTGCCATCCACCCAAGTCCAGCTTCAGAGGGGACTCTTCCATTCCCCCCTCCAATTAAGAGTTAGCCACATCCCTTATTGTGGTTTAAAAATCTTAAAAGAAATTGTGTAAACATTTTCCAGCCCCATGCAGCTGGAGCCCTGAAGCACTGAGCTACAAGCAGTGGTGGAGTGCTGTGCTGTGTTTTTGCAAGTACAAGACAGAAAATCTATGTAATTACCTCTGAAGCAGAAGAAGCTGTGCAGCCTGACAGAACAGCATGTGTAGGAAGCACTTTGTCAGGTCTCTGCTGACTAATTTCCCACTCTACACAGTTTTTTTTCCCCTTGTAGTCTTTCAGGATTAACCCTCTCTATGCCAATATTCTGTCTACCCCAATGTGAAGGTACCTTCGGGGCAGAAATTGAGGCTGATGTACCCAGCCCAGCGAGTGCTTGCTATGTAAATAAAGGGCCATGAAGACAACCGAATTGAAAAGAGAGGGGAAAAAAGGGGAGTCAAAGATTGAAGTGGGATTTTCTTTATCCAGACAACACATGCAGCTCTGCCTCTTTCACCATGAGTTTTGATATGGAGGTATTAAGGCACTGCTTGAATAATTCAGCTCACCTTAAACAAAGAAAAGTTTCCTGGGTCTCAATCATTAGGTGACACTGGAAAATCATGGAAGCATAGCATCATCGAATGGTTAAGGTTGGAAGGGACCTTAAAGATCATCAAGATCCAACCCCCCACCCATGGGCAGTTACACCTTCCACTAGACCAGGTTGCTCAAAACCTGATCCAACTTGGCCTTGAACACCTCCAGGAATGGGGTATCCACAAATCCACAACTTCTCTGGACAACCTCTGCTACTGTCTCACCAGCAAGAAATTTCTTCCTAATATCTAAATCTATCCTCTTTCAGCTTTACAGTCTAAAACCCCTCATCCTATCACTGTGTTCCCTGATCAAGAGTCCCTCCCCATCTCTCCTGTAGCCTGGATGGCACCCCTTCCCTCCAGTGTGTCAACCGCACTACGCCTCTTGGTGTTGTCAGCAAACTTGCTGAGGGTGCACTCAATCCCACTGTCCATGTTTCCGACAAAGATGTTAAACAACATCAATCCCAATGCTGAACCCTGCAGAAAACCACAAAAATTTATACTGTAATTTCCAAGGATTTAGAAAAAAAAGCAGCAAAGCTTGAACAGATCTTCTCAACTGCTTAATCCAATTCCCTGCTATTGCAGATCATCTTTGTTTGAGTCTTTTCTGTGAAGATATGAAGTTCCTGTTGCATTATTTTGTTTAGAAAGTTGCTGCAGAAACTCTGTCCCTCTGTAGTTTCAAACCCTTTTCTCATTTCCAGCCTGGAGGTACTTGTGATTATGTACACCCATTGGTCCTTTATCTGTAAAGGTTTTGAATGTCACAAGTGAGAAAACTGTTTTGTGTGAGTAATGTGGTGGGATACTCTATGGAAATAAAGAAGTGAAACCATCCATCAAGCATAGGTTAGCTTACCCCCAAGACTCCATGTCGTCACTTAGTTTCCACTGGGGTCCTGGGTTCAGACCTGGATTCATAGAATTTGAGGCTAGAAAAGGTCACTTTAATCTCCATTCTGACCTCCTGCAGAACACAGGCTGTAGATCACTCGCTGGGTGCTGAATGAACCCCGTGCCGTGTAATCACTTACTGAATTCAGTGACACCAAACACAGCCTCTTTTCCTTTCACTCAGTCTAGCAACTTACACTAAATTATGGTTCTTTTCTCTTTCTGGGTTGTGTTTTTTTTTTCCCTTACAGTATTTGTCTGAGGACATTTCCTTCTATAAGCCATATGATACAGCCCTCCATTTCCATTCTCACTGAACATCTGGACCAGATCACATTCAAAATAAGAATTTTTTTCCAGTGCAAAAATGTACTGTGTGCATTTTTTTCCCCATTTATCCATAGTGGTTGAGGGAAAAAAAAATCTTAAAAACTTCACTCAGCTGGAGAAAGGATTGTTTTTTGTTAATCTCTCTGATTTGTACACATCTTTATTCATACTATAACCCTTCCTGCACTAAATGACTTAATACAATGACTTGTGTTTAATAAAACAGGTCATCCAATAATCAACTTCTACTGTTTTTCTTTCTTTCTTTCCTTCTTTCTTTCCTTCCCTCCTTTCTTCCTTCCTTCCCTCCTTCCTTCCTTCCTTCCTCCCTTCCTTCCTTCCTTCCTCCTTTCCTCTTTTCCTTCTTCCTTTGGACCCTCCTTCTCTTTCCAATCCCCTCTCACCCATTTCCCACCCATCCCTTCCTTTCTTCCTCTGTCCCTTCATCTGAAGCAACCAGATACTTCAGAGCAGTAGCTTCATCTGGAGAACCTAAAAATTTCTCCAATACTGATCAAAACAAGATGTCCAATTCCCTGACTTTCACTGAATTTTGGTGGGTTCTGGAGAGGATACGAAGTTGGTACATACACATCTGTTAGAATGAAAAAAAGCTGGTCTCTTCGGAAGAAGCAGGATTTTCTTATGCTATTTGTAATCATATTTAACCCTTTTTTTTTTATTGTGCTGCTACCTATGCCGAAATAATGAGATGTATTTGGCAGTTATGTAATTTCAAGTCTTAATTGCTGTGTGTTATCTTTGAAATACCCTAGGCAACCATCCTATTCTGATTGACAGTAAGGTTTCTGGACACCTTAGTCTTGTTCAGTGAACATTTTGCAGCAAGGAATTGAGCAAAGCATAACTGAAAATTGAATTCGACAAATTTAGACAATTTAAATTTGTGATGGGATAAATGAGATGATTCTAGGCAGTCCAGAAACACATACCTCATTGGATTCATCATGCAAACTCATTTCAAGAAAGGACTCCAAGTAATATTCAATATCTTTATTTAAGCTTTGCACTAGCTCGTGCCTCTCAATTCAGCTAAAGCTGTGTTTTGTTTCTGGGGCCAGCAATACCATACAAGTTGAAAAGATGTGAGGAAATCTGATGATGGGAAAATATCATTGATTCATATATGCAGTGTGAGCCTGATTCCCTAAGGAAATAATACATTTGCAATCATGCTTCTATGTCTGTGTATCTGCATCTGTATGTCTGTCACCCTACTTTTTCTCTCCAGTAGCTTTGAAATAATATTTGAATTTTATCTAAATTTAACAAAAGAGCAGTGCTCTCGCGTATTGTGTACACATTCTTATTGGACCTCAAAAAAGATCTATAACAAGAAAGTTTAGGAGTAAACGTGTCTGCAAGTAAACTGGGAGACCAGTGGCTACCATCTAGCTTGGAAACTCATCACACAGATACCTAATGTAGGTGTCTTAATCTGGAGCTGAAGCCCACCCAAAATGCCCACCTAGGTGACTGCTTTTACCATCATGGGTACGTATGGACTTATAGAACACTGCCCATGTAAACCAGCCACATGGATAGTGAGATTATAGTCAACTCCCCTCTGGAGCTCTATAGCTGTGAATTTGTAGTTTTGTACAAGAACAAATGAGCCCTATTGAACAAGGATGGAAGAACTCCTGACTTCCACCAAGTATTTACAGCAGTAAATTTAATAGAGCCACACCACAGAGCCCAGAGTCTGGGTTGTCTATACTACTATCTCAATACACTTTGTCATAGAAATTTTCATCAGTCAATTTTCTCCCCTAAAAGTCTCTGCTTCTGTTCATTTAGGTGCAGACTGCCAAACGTCCACTTTGAATGTAGACTCTTTTTTATTAAAACAGAGATTACCTTAAAAAAAAAAAAAAAAAAAAAAAAAAAAAAAAAGTACCAGGACTCTGGTTTGTTTGTTTCATATTCTTCTCAGAGCTTATATTAAAATTTATGACCATGTTACCCTAAAGACCTTGGTAAGATGGACATTTAGCTATAAACAGGTACCTCATGCAACAGTGATGCAGTGACAGCAGTGGGACAGGAAATTAGGTGTGCACAATTAATTTTTAAGGTATATAATTGGGATGAAGAACTTATTGTTAAACACAGCCAATAAAAAGTATCTCACACTTGCAAAACGGGTATAATCTTTACTGCCTTTTGCTATCAAGGACAGTTACTAATTTTACTGAGGGGTTTTTATCAGTCCATAGTTTTTCTCTTCAGCTGCCTGCACTTTATTTATATGCTCTCCTTTCATCACTGTATATGCTCCAGTATTTGTGGCCTTGCTCTTTCCAGTAATGTCTGTCTTGTGCAGTGAACCTCCCAAACATGTTGCTTTACCCTTGTCCCATGGAAGGAGATTTCCCTTTCCATTAAAGAGAATAGGGTTTTTGCAAAGCAAAGATATTCCAGCATCCGCAGTCCTGGTTCATCTTCTTTTCAGTCCAAATAGATATCAAACTGTTCCTAAAATCAGTTTTATTTTCTTCACTTAGAAGCCCTTGATTTCTGTCTTCCACATCAAGGGCCACTAATCATTTTTTCATAGCAGGGAATAAAATCCTGTTTATTGATAAGGGATTAATGGGGTTCCAGGCATCCTCTGGAGTGTGATATGCTCTCAGAGATATTGACATGTATTTGATGTTGGAAGGTCTCTAATTTGTGATAACATGTTCAATTCAGATAAGTGTGCAAAAGTGCAAGAGGTTGCTCATTCTTCAGCTTTGGGGTTAGAAACTCAGGTGATATGAATCAGCATTGTGTTGCTTATCAGCTGAGGATTTAGATTTCATTCTATTACATATATCTTGAAAGTTTCTGTCCACACAGGTACACCTCTACACTTCCAAGGCTTTGTTCACTCTGATTCCAGCCAAGTGAGAAATACTGCTTTGGGGTTGTGTTGTGTTTGGAATCAAGAAACAAAGAGTCATAATTAATTAAACAAAATCGTAGCTGGGGGGATGGGAGGAGTAAAAATTTTAAACCAAAAAATCAGAGAGGAAAATAATTGAGAAAAATACATCAGAGGGAAATTTGTTGCCTAATGCTGGTAAAGTCTATTACCTTTGCTGGGTTATAAATATGTCACTTTGCTTCAGCTGAGAAGCATGCTTTCGTTGGTTTAGATTTGTTAGTTCGTTCTTATGTTGAGGTTCTCTTACTGTCTTGAGGTTTCCAAGTGCTGACATTCTTGTGGTGACTGAGCATAGTCCTTTTGTTTTTCAACATTTACTTTAATAAGTTTTTGTGGTCCCTCTGAATATATTTATCCATCAGTTTACATCAAACATTTTCCACAAATAATTTTCAAACCAGTAGAGGAAGTTGTTGTTTTGAAATTATTTTATATATACATACACATAAACAAATTTATTTTTTTAAATTTATATTTTTTTCAGGCAGATAGAACAAAATTAATGTTCCACATGCAACTCAGACCTGATTCTCAGACCTGAGAGCCTCACAGGAGTTGTTTTCATTGGACAGGGTTCCCAAGATCTTTCAGTTTGCAAAGCCTTTTTCTGAACCCTTGCTTTTACTTATTCATTTTCTCTTCCTTCCCACTGATCATCTCTAACCATTGCTAGTTGTTTCTCAGCAAGGAAGGAAGCTGCTCTTGCTTCCGGTACTGTGGAACATTAAATTTTATGGTTTTTCTTTGTACCCACGTCCCGTGATAGTTGTGTGTTTACTATAGGTCATGATCTTTTGCAGTCAGTTATCCTGTTATCATTTTTTTTTACAATACTTTATTAATTTCATAATACAAGCATCCAGTTTATAGAACATCATATGATTTTCTTGTTAATGTAAAATTCAAGACATTGACTTAACCTTAACAAATAGCTCCCTCACAATTAGAAAGTTAGCCCTGGCTACCTGAGTGACTCCCTCAAGTTTTATGAGTAAGTGATAAGCACTACGGGCTGTTCGCTTCATCCTATAACCTGTGCTGAAGGTGTGCAGGATGGCGACCTTCTGGAACAATGCTCTTTCGTCAACAGCTGAAGAGGATGATTATACTCCTAACTTTGGCAGTTCAGTTAGATATAGCACTAGATAACTAAACACGATGCTACGTGTCTAAACTGTGACACCTGCTTTCACACCCCAATTTATTCAGCAGTGTTAGGAAGGAGCTCGTTCCTGTTTGCAGGCTGGTGGTGTAGGGGAGAATTACAGACTTACTATCAGGGTAATAGCCATGTATAGAGAGGCAGAAGAGGCAGGCCTGCCTCTGAGACAGCTGATCTGCTGTGCCAAGCCTGGCTCAGCACTCTGTTTCAATGGCAAAGTCTGTGCCAAAGTGAGGGGCTGAGATGGTGGCATTGCACAATATCGATTTAAGTATTGGTGGGGTGTTTTTTCTGTCTCCCTGCTAGTGTCCTCCACTCTTAAACCCAAAGGTCCAACATGCCAAAATACTGAGATTATCCAAGTCAGTACATTCTCTTTTCCTCCGAGACTGAATGGTTTTGCTATCCACCTCGACCTGAAAATACAAAATAGCACAGGAAACTGTGAAAGAAAAGTGCAAAGTTAACACATTGGCACAATGGAATGAATCCCATTAACCACTAATGAGGACGTGGGGAGGTGAAGAGGTTTTTTGTTGTTTTTTTTTTTTTTTCCCCTTGCCCTTTTTAATAAAATTCCGCTCCAATAGCTAGGGAGAAATGCACTGTATAAGTATTGGAAGAAATTACTATTCAGTAGTAATAGCAAATCATACTGTACATTCTGTAGGCTTGGCATTTTTATAGCTGAATATAAAGACTGAGTCCAGTTTAATTCTCATTCACTTTGATTCAAATACAGAGTAATTCTGTTGTATCCCAAACACTGATGGGCATGCAAGTATCCTGCTTTTTTTGAATTGTTAAAGTGGGAATCATATCTGAGCAAAATATCCTGCAACCACATATACTTTCTCATCATAATTCCTTTGTCCTCCTGTTAAGAAGATTTTAAGGGGAAGAGTTCCCTGTCTATAATATCTACCGAAGTACACAGGACACAGATTGATTAGAGCGAAGAAACAAATATTGATTACCTGCATGATTGCTCTACTCAATCTGAGATTCAGAAAATACCTAATTATTTTTTCAGCACCAAATTTTTGTTAGATAAGTAACTCACTGAAGAGTGTGTTCTGCAGATAGAGCAACTCAGGTTATTTTTAAATATTTTTTTTTTATTATGAATTATGAGTCTTTTCAGTAGAAATCAGTTTCTTGTTTTCTTGAGACTTTTTCCCAGGGCATGTTGGAGGAAATGGAGCTGAAATTGCAAGAACACATTTCAATATATTTTCTAAAATCAAGCCTACAGTATTTCCATTTAAACATATTCTTTTGTTTAAGAGTTAGTATGCATTTATCATTTGTTAAATATAAAAAGGAGCAAAAAAGCCATTAAAAATTTTATCAGAAAAACCGCTTTGGTTAACTTAATTTTTTTTCACTCTTTTTTTTTTCCTTTTCTGTTTTTAGGTTTTGATTTCTCCTAATACTGGGTGTAAATTTCTCTCTCAACATATTAGAAGGCCTTACTAGATGGATAAACCAAGTGTTTGTCCAGTTCTAGTTAGAGAATCCACTCTCTGGTGACCTACATAGGACTTGCCTTGTTATGTCCCCAGCAGTATACCTCTGGGTCATGAAGTAACAAATGAGATGTTTAGCTTTGGCTGTCCATGGTTAAATTGCTGCTGTACCAACCAAGAGGGCGGCCACCACACACTGTTCACAGGAGGCTTATTGAATGAATTAACATAGTCCTTGGAATAATGATCTTATAACAAACATGACATCATTTCATTAGCATGATCGCTTTCATGCTAAGTACGATACCTATTATTGCAATTCATTGAGGAAAATAAAAGGTAATGCATTTGGCAGTGTAGCTGAAACATATCTTTTTCTGCTCTTTTCTAGATGTTTCCTCACAAGCAGCACTGACTAGAACATTTTGAGAGGAATACGTGGTTCAAATTATTCATAAATGACACCAAGAAAGCAACAGAGTTTGCTAAAGTATTTGACACATGATATTTTGATGATTTTTTCATAGTCACCTTATTCATCTTTGTATTTAATTTATATAGTCATATAGAATCTGAGTCCTTCAATGTCTGCATTATGATTTAAAGATTTTGTGTGTGCGAACAAGTCACAAATCAATCATGCATCCAAGGCAGTCTTATAATTATTACAATGAGTAATTAGATGCCTTTTTTTTTTTTTCATTTAGGCTTTTCATATGAACAGTTCACTTCAATGATTTGCTATTCATATTGTATAGCATACATCTAAGTCATGTGTTGAAATATTGTTCATTAATTTGACAACTGAACTCTTATAATTAAAAAAAAGAATGAGCACATGAATAGTAAGCTAGCAATACATTGTCTGTACAAAATGTCAAGAGATGCTAAAATTTGTTCTGAAATTTCTGTTGTTTTGTGAAATTTGGAGGTACCTGGGAGTTCTTCACAAAGACACAGGCAACAATTAGTACAATCTTAAAGAATTTTGACTAATAGTTTTGGTTTTTTGTTTGTCTTAACAGATGCTCAAAAGCAGTCTTCTAAACCTATGCTCATGATCCCAAACAGCTTATTTAGCAAAACCTGTCCAAGAGCAGTCATTAATTTGAGTAAAAGAGACACTATACTCAGGACTTCAGAAACTCATTTCACTTATTTTAGCACCTATGGAGGCATGTCTGTGAGTTAGGAGAATATATTTCCAGGAAAGCAAGCCACACATGTTTCTGAAGTCATGTAAGGGTGGTTCTTAAAGCTGTTCAGGCATTGTTTCAGTGTGAAACTGAAGGAGGGAAGGAGGGAAGATTTAGGTTGGATGTTAGGGGGAAGTTCTTTACTAGGAGAGTGGTTAGGCCCTGGAACAGGCTGCCCAGGGAGGCTGTGGATGCCCCGTCCTTGGAGGTGTTCAAGGCCAGGTTGGACGGGGCCCTGGGCAACCTGATCTAGTAAATGTGTATGTTTGGTGGCCCTGCCAGGCAGGGGGGTTGGAACTACATGATCCTTGAGGTCCCTTCCAACCCGGGTCATTCTATGATTCTATGATTCTATGATTCTATGAAATCCAGTATTACATTCCCAGCATTCTGCTGCTTAAGCCTTAGAGTTATGCACTCGGGACTTCCACATCACCAAATACATAAAAAGGGCATCCTCACAAACATCTAACCTACCCAGGAGAACTTGACATCATATTTAGATACAAGAACCTTCCTCCAGTAATAATCACATCCTACAATATCCCAGGAAATGAACTGTTTTCCCAGCAGCAGGGTTTACAAATATTGCAGACTATGCTTTGTTGAGAAGAGATTGAAATAATTTTCCAATAAAGTATCTGAGCCACTTTTCTTGTATCTTCATTATGGAAATCATGACACCTCAGCTTACTGCCAGTGGAGCTTATATAGTGCATGTCCACACAACAAAATACAACACCATATTATGATTTAGTGAGCCTTGAACCAGAAAATCCATGCAGTCTTCATTAACCCAGGTCCAGATTCTATCTGTGTTATAACTATACCAGTGCTTCCAGACCTGAGCTGGCCTTGTGAAGCTGGGAAATGCGACTTTTACATCTGCAGTGTGCTCTCCAGCCTCCCCTCTGTGCCTCCAGTTCCCACGTTACAGTCAGGTGTGGGCAAACCCTGAAGAAATTTGGGAATTATAATCAGTCGCTTAAATGAGTCCAGCGCCTGCTAGGAATGAATCTTCTACTGTTTGATCTGTTTTATTCAGGAACAAAGCAGTGTATTATCTTTCTCCCTAAGCCACCTCTTCCTTTATTCTAGCCACTGGTCATTCCCTGCCTGATAATTGGAATTTCCCCTTAAAGACACTGAGATCTCCTTGTAGAAGCTAGGTTTACCTTTTGAGAAACATAACTGGGGAGAGAAGCTTTAGATGGAGCAAAATGTATTTCTTCTTTTGCTTTATTGCAGGAGTTATTTGGAGCTATACACAGCTGTTCTATCAATATAGCTGATGGTGGTAAAGTGCAAAGAAAATGAAATCAATGAAAATCTTCTTGATGGATCTGAGTTTCAAAGGAACAACATAAAACAAATCTCAGCTTAACTTTTCTACACAGAACCAAAAGCAGCAATATAGATCCTTGAATGTCCTGTTAGTGGTTGTAATATATGTAACTACTAACAGGCACTAATTTTCTTCTCATTTCCTGCTTCTTTCCAAACAACCCTTTGGTAACACATACAAAAGGACACAAACATCACAAGACACACTTTTACAAAGAGTTTCACAGTTCACTGATCCCTAAGAAAAGGAGTTCTCAATGTTTTTCAGATAAATTTGAGATCACTTTTTATTACTTAAAAGATTTAGTAAGAATAGTAAGTCCAGTTTACTTCAGCAAGGGTCAGGGTAAGATATCTCTTTACAAAATTGGAAACAAAAGCCATAAAGGAAAAAATCAGTAGAAGATACTTGCAAGGTCCTTCTGGAAACTGACCCAGTTCTTGTCAAAATCCATATGGTTTCTTCCCTCCTCAGTGTCTGGGTTGAGGCTTGATACAGCCTTCTTTTGAATATTCCTTCTGAAAACTGATCTCCATCTAGGGAAAAAAGACGTGACCTTTTACTGAAAAAAAAAATTATAAAAAAAAAAGTAATTCAAACACAAGATGCAGGTAGCAACTGGTGGTGTAACGATCTTATTTCCCAATATTTAATTGAGTACTTTCATCACATACCCATCCTTCGCATAGTATTATATAAGCTTGCCTGAAGTGGGGATGTTTTTGAAGGGAAATATTGTGGGTTGATGTTCATATTGGTGAAGTTTGGGTGTAATTTAGTACCAGATTTAGCACAACTGAAAAGCTATTGGCAAAGTCGACCCTTATGGAGCTCTGATTTCCTGCTCTTACAGAGTTTCTGGTATAGACGGCTGCTTTGTATACAACTCAGCACTCCACAGATCCTATACATCACAGAATCACAGAATCACAGAATGTTAGAGATTGGAAGGGACCTCAAAAGATCATCTAGTCCAATCCCCCTGCCGGAGCAGGAACACCTAGATCAGATCACACGGGAACGCATCCAGGCGGGCTTTGAATGTCTCCAGAGAAGGAGACTCCACAACCTCTCTGGGCAAATGAAGAAACAGTATTCATAAACCTTACATGAAGAAACAGTATTCATAAACCTTATTACTATTACCATAATTGTCTTGTTCTCAGTATTGCAGAGATTTAAGTCTCATACGATTAAAAATGGAATTTAGAATTGTATTGTCAACCTGCATAAAATGTCTCTAGATGCTGTTATTTTTAGACAACAGAGCCACACTTGTATGAACAACACAGGTCCCCTGATCTCTTGCATTAGACTAAAGACTTGTCTTTTCCTTCACAGACTAGTACTTATTATGGAGCTTGCTGTTTGCTTCTGTGCTGCCCAGAGTGACACGAATCTAGTTCATCACCTATCCCACATTAAAGACCTGCAAAATGTGTAGAAAATCTCAGTTCTATTTTCTCTAACAATCTAATGATTAAAAGTATGCACAGTACGTTGTCAAACTAAGCTCTAAACCTTGCTTTTTTAAAAATGTTGTGTCCTCATATATTCCATACTTCAGAGAAGTCTGATGCAATAGGCTAAAGAGTTTTCTGATGAAGGACAAGGCTCTGCTATTTGAGCTGTTGTAGAAATTTGGAAATCATTACAACAATGTACTCTGTATTCTGGTGGTCAGGGAACACTTTTGATTTTATCGCCATATAAAGGTTGTTTCTAAGCTGTGAAGCCTGGGAAAAGTCAGTCTGCAACCAGGCTCTTATCTTAAGGAAAGCATCTTAAATCACCAAACCAATTCAAGATAAATTTCATTTCTCATCTGCACAAAATTCTGAATGAGGAAAAAGGTATAGAGGTGAATGAGCAGTCAAAAAAGATCACGTAGATTGTCCTTATGCTGTCCATTTTCAGCCTGAACTGAAAGTTCTCATTTTAAACTTATTTCTCTTTACCACGGAACTTTTCACTTTGGCAGATGGTCCCATATGTCATAACTCCAAAAAAAAAAAAAAAAAAAAAAATACAAACCTCTTACAAGCTAAGATAACCTTCTTCTCTTGGGGTCTTGTAAGATTTCTGCACCAATTTTTGAGATGATGACCTGATTTTTCAAAGAAACTTTGGAGAAAGATCAAAATGTTCCAATTCATTGGGTGAAATATAGTTACGTAAAAACCCCAAGCAAACAATCAAAAAAACCTCAGACACTTTCACAAAACTAGCTTAAGGAGTTGACTAACTGCAACTGAATCAATGAAGAATCCCATGGAAATATGTTTAAATCCCTTGGGAGACTGCAAAGGGATTTAAGGATATGCCTATTTTTAAAGCATTAAAGAGGGTATATTTTTTTGCCTAACCTTAAGCATCTCCAAGTTAAGCATCTCCAAGCAAACTGAATCATTTATCTAAGAAACTTCAGTGGACCGTTGAGGGTGATGTGCTTAAGAACATGATTCACATTACATACCATAACCACATATCTTTGAAGGTGATGGAATACTCCATGGAAGGTTGTTTCTCTCCATTGACCGGGAAAAGACACAAGACTCAAGCTTAGAGAATGTCCCTAATTTGCAGATGCCTAAAGTTAGGTCCACCCTGGTATTTTTTGATTCAGCACCTGAAACCCGCTTGTGTTTACACTGCCAAAATATAAAATGTTTCATTCATGTGCTTTAATACTCTTTTAGGAGACTAACCGAGAACCTAGCTGTGAAAGATTTAGGGCTATTGAGCTATTTAGTCTAAATCAAGACCAAGCTCAGAGTCTGTCAAGATTCAGCTACTATTTCCTTTGAATAATTTACTTCTTCTGTTAACTTTCCTAAGAATTGTTAATCTCTCCGGTAGACACAGATTTGTTCTTTTTGATTCCTTTTATAATGAGATCTTAGTTTTATTTAAAAATCTGACTTTTTTTTTTTTTTTCACC